>NC_091456.1:149835317-150060317 GCF_027789765.1 Dendropsophus ebraccatus
TTGGTGTGGCCCGTGCCCTAGGCCTGCACCACCTCTCCGTCTCTCCACCAGACTCTCTTCACCATTAGGAAAGCCCCTGAGTAAGATTTCTCCTAATCACCACTTGTCTGAACACTACACTGGATCATGCTGGATCATTAAGGCCCATGTGCAGTTATCCAGGGGCTTTCTTTAAGGTGGGAAGGAGGGATGGAGAGGCGGTGCAAGCCTAGGACATGGGTATTCTAGGCCACGCCAATTTGACACAGGGCTGCAAGTTTAAAAGTTGTTTTTTAGGACAATAACTGCTTCACTCGCTGAACGGACCCCAGGACAGATCTGGGATTTAAAGCAGCTATCTGATGGTAAAATCGGTTTGGGGGGGGGCATATTGTGGGTAAAGAGTCGCTTTAATATAATACTAATTCTGCATCAATATTCAGACTTTATCAGTACCAAATGTCATACGACAGCCAGGTCCAGTAGTAGCATATCACAAATACAGAGTAGTGTTATCTACGGTAAGTATATTCATAAAAAGCACTATATCCATCATATATTAAAGAAGTTTATGAGTTTCACTCCTGCCTGAACCAGGTGACACTCATGTTATATACATTGGATATGAGAATAGCTTAGGCTTCCTGACAATATTTGTGCGGTACTATTAGGAGGTCAATAACCAGACTGTATAAACTCACAAGGAAACAGTATAAGTTTATGCTGACAGGAAAAATGACACAATCAATTTATACCGTGATATATCTTGCTGCCCAGCCTTTTGCATGGTTTAATTCTGCAAGATTAGAAAAAACTCTTTCCAGTATTTTGTATCAGGATTTTGTATTCCTCCCAATACTTCCGATGAAAAGGGACTTGCAGAGAAAAATAATGTCCTTGTCTGTCCCTTCTTCATACAAACCTCCAATCAAATTTAATAAAGCTAGTTTGATACAATGCCAGCCTACACTTGGTTTACCCTTGGTCGACTTTAATAGGGTCAAAAATATTTTCACATTGGCAGTGTACGCATTAATCATTTTTCCAGAGGATTTAGAAAATTGAAAGAGACAAGGCCAAGCAAAATTTTAAATTAATTGGGCCTACCCCAGCATTCAAGGGTCACCTTGTGTCAGTTGTCCCACATTTTCCAGGTCACGGAGTTCCTGTGTATCCTACAACTGCCATGAGGAGAGATCCATGCTGTGGGCTTACAAAGGTGAAAGAATTTCTCTCAGAAAGTGCGAGTTTTCTTACAAGCTACTACAATAATTACAGCTTCCAGATAGTCGCCAGACACTAACCACTTAAATAATGCACGCTCGGCTGACGCCTCTACTTGCGCCTTCTCTAATGCAATAGCTATGAACATTCGAAAACACTCTGTCACTTGCTATAAATCTGCTACCAGCCAAAAATATGGATTTTTCAAGAGAAAACTTTTTAATAACAGTTGTCATTATACTATTTTTTTTAATTTTTATTAATAAGATAAATCTTATTTGACTTTTGGGTAAAAAAGCTCTATAATTGGGAAAAATACAAATACATTGATGATAAAATCGAAAAGCATAAAGCTACGAATGTCACTTGTAATACTAGAGATCATGAAGCTATATCATAACACATTGGCCATTGCAACTTTATATGATTTACGTAGATGAACCTAAGAGTAGTTTATTAGTGTTATCTAACATAACCATAGTGAATAAAATTACGGTCGTTACAAGACAATATTATATGACCATTGGACACCACATGGGGTCAGCTTTTTATCTATATGCACATGGGACCCTACCACTAATAAGAAGGGGGTTTGGTCTTTTGAGTCACACAATTGCATCTCATTTACTAATGGTTCATGTACATAAAAGTGTTACATCTGCCTACAACCCCTGCCTTAGCAGGATAAGAAAGAACATGGCTGCTTTCTTCCAGAAACAGCACAACTCTTAACTCCAGTTTGGATGTAGTTTTGCATTTAAAGTCCGGTGATTTATGAAAGCTGGCAGCCGGCAGGGGCAGGAGGGAAATTGTTTACAGATACTAACTTACCTCTCCCCGTGCCCACGGTGATCGGCGGGATCAGCCATGTAACCCTTGCCGGGCCCAGAGATCTCTGGAGCTGACATGTCATGGCTCGGCAGAGGGACTAGATAGATAGCTAGAGAGATAGAGATAGATAGATACCCCATACCCCTCATCAGTGTGGAGTAGGAATCTGGCTAGTGGGAGCAATGCCTAGTAAGTGCATGCAAAAGAACGCTGGTCGACCTCAAGAAGATCAACCAAAACACCGCAGAGACAAATATGAAAAAGAAAACTGCAGAGACAGATATTGATGGAATGACATATATAGAGAAGTTGAATAAGTTGGTAAATGCATGTATTGATATACAGTAATATCACCAGTAATATAAACCTGTTTGGCAGTGCTTGCCGTGCATTTTAAAACGATTCCATAGAGTAGCAAAAGTATGGAGATATTTTTCCCTTACACAAAGTCCTCCATACTGTATACCTCTATGTAAAATTAACATCATACAGAGGCACACAATGGCTTCATACTCTCCTATGGTAGCTGTATTAAAGGGAAACTGACAGCACAGATATGCAGACACCAGAAAGAACAACACTCGTCTTCAGTTTGGGTGTGGTCTTGCAGACCAGTTTTTTATTGAAGTGAATAGCGATGAAAGGAGAAGTCCAAAGATTTATCAAGCCAGCAAGGGCAGGGGGTATATTGATTACAAGTACTAACTTACTACTCCTTGTGTCAACGGTGAGCGACGAAACCGGCCTTGGGACCTCTGCCAGAAGGCATTTTTTTCCCGAGTTGTCAGGACTCTAGGGAAAAGGCCTGTCCCGGCTGATGGACTGGCCACTCAGCCCCGCCCCAGTCACTGACTGACTGATAGTTTCCCTTTAAGGGTGCCTTCAAACCTACCGGATCCTCAGCAGAACTCATGCTGCGGATTAGCAGCAAGATCTGCTGCGGATCCAGTCCCATTCATTTCTATAGAGAACATACTTGCAGCGGAATTGACATCCCGATTTCAGTATGTGCTTTAACCTCCTGTTGCCCGCAGCCCCGCCGCTGAGATCATACATTACCTGCTCTGGTGACGCGGCTGCATGTCAGGCTCCCGGCTCCGGTCCCGCTCAACCAATCAGTGGTGCTGATTGGCTGAGTGGGACCGATGGGAGCTGGGAGCCTTACATGCAGCAGCGTCGCCAGAGCAGGTAATGTATGATCTTGGCGGCGGGGCTGCGGGCGGCAGGGCTGCGGGCAACAGGGGGTTAAAGCACATACTCAAAGTGGGATGTCAATCCCACTGCAAGTATGTTCTCTATAGAAATGAATGGGACTGGATCCGCAGCAGATCTCGCTGCTAATCCGCAGCGTGAAATCCGCTGCGGATCTGGTAGGTGTGAAGGCACCCTAAAGGTAAACTGGCAGTACAGATGTCTACATATCTGTGCTGTCAGTTCTCTTTAATACAGCTTCCATATAAGAGTATGAAGCTATTGTGTGCCTCTGTATGATGCCAATTTTATATAGAGGAATACAGTATGGAGGTCTTTGTGCCCGATGTAAAGGAAGAATATCTCCATACCTGTGCTACTCTATGGAATCATTTTAAAATGCACAAGCAATGCCAAACGGGTTTACAGAGATGAGCGAATTTACAGTAGGAACAAAGCAAATCGCTTCATTCCTATCTGCATTCCGCTCATCAGGCTGTGGCTTTGAAGTCTACTCCGCTCCGTGCCGCTCCTTCTCAGGTACTGGAAAAAGATGGATCCCGTCCTGGGAAACTGGGAAAAGTTTCCCGGGACGGGATCCATCTTTTTCCAGTACCTGAGAAGGAGCGGCACGGAGCGGAGTAGACTTCAAAGCCACAGCCTGATGAGCAGAATGCAGATAGGAATGAAGTGATTTGTTCCTACTGTAAATTTGCTCATCTCTACTCAGTATCAATACATGCATTTACTTGCATTGCCCTATTCTTTACATCTGCACAAAATTATATAAAACAGTTGATTTCTGGTCAATGCAAAGGACATCCTGTTGACTATGTACTTGGTGCTAGGACCTGCGTGTCCTCATTGTTATTATCTTTCTGGAAGATGTTCTTCTATTTCCACTTTATCACAATAAAAACTTGTTGGGAAAACAAAAAAAGTCATTCAACTTCTCTATATATGTCTTTTCATCTATATCTGTCTTGCTCCCGCTTTCTCCATCTATCTACCATCTATCCCTCCATTTATCCATCAGTGTGGAAGGATTTTCAAAAAAAAGGAAAAAATATTCAAATTTTAAGACAGATCAGAAATTCTATCTTTTTTGACATTTGCTGAAGCTACTAAAAATGCTCCTAGATGTTTTGAGAGGGAGATAATTCTGTGGTAGGATACGGCATCGTTTGCAGGGTTCTGTTATTGTTTTGTTGTAGAGATCAGGTCCCCTGTCAATCATACACAGAGAGCATCAGTATATCATGTTTCATACAATAAAAAGAGAATTGTGAGAAGATTGTCTCCAGGCATTTGTTTCATTGTTCTTATTGTTGTTATTCTTAACCTAAATATTTGGGTAAAGCAGGATTTAATTTTTTTAATTAATGGAGTAACTGAAGCTGGATGTTTTTTTGTTTGTTTGTTTATTACATATACAGTGGTACCTTGGATTACAAGCATAATTCGTTCTGGCATTTTGAAGTCTTCAATTCAAATCACTCTTAAACCAAAGCAGATTTTCCCATAAGAAATAATTGAAATGCAGACAATTAGTTTCACACCCTAAAAATAATGATCTTTTTTATTCTGAATAAAATGTAAAACAAGCGAAACAAACATTTAGAAACAGCTGAATACATCACTTTTTAAGTTACCGTACAGTATAGCATTCAGCATGTGGAGTATAATGTATAGTAAGAGCATAAACCTGTAAAAACAGCAGCAGTTTGTAGACACAGGATGGAGCTTCAAATCTCTATAATGCAGTAGTGTAGTACAACAGGCTAGAATAGAGAAGCAGGGCTGCTGCCAGAGGTCTGTGTGGTCACATGACAGCAATGGGGGAGGGGTGTGTGTTCAGCATGGACCAATCAGGAAGAGAGAATCAAAGAGCTGTGCAGGAGGACAGTGACAGAAACTTTATATACAGCAGTGTGAATGGCAAGTGAGTGCAAGTGCAAGTGCAGGCATATTATAGCAGGAATGGAGATGATAAGAAACACAAAGACTGATACAGACTGCAGGGAGCATGAAGGAATGAGCAGGGCATATGTTGGCACAGTATAGCAGCGCTCTCTGTCTAGGGAAAGAAGGGTTACAGCCAGGGCCATATTAACAGCTGCTGCTGCCCTAGGCACTAAACCTGAAGACGCCCCATCTTCACTCCCCAATTAGCATCATTATTTTCTTTGGCGTATTGCCAATAATCCTGGTAATCAATGATTAGAGCAGTCTGCATATTGTCTAAAGGAATTCTCACCACAGGATTGGTAGATTGGAAGGTAATAGCTCCAGGTGTCACATTTAACACAGCCACACCAGACCTGACCAATACCACCATACACCCCCATCCACTCACACCCCCTCAAAAAGACACCAGATTTACTGGCAAGTAAAAAAGAGTTCTTCTTGCAAAGCGCTCTCAATCCAAGTTAGTCTTAAACTGAGGTACCACTGTATATTACAAAATGCTATGTACAGAAAATTTAAATATATATATATATATATATACAGTATTTATATATATATATATATATATATATATATATATATATATATATATATATAGATAGATAGATAGATAGTATTTCATAGGGGTAGTCCTCTCAAAGAAAAAAGTATACAGAATGCTGCTTAAAGTATCTAATGGAATCAGCAAGCATGTACGGCACACAAAGTAGTCTTCAGCAAGGCTTCTTAGCTCATTTCCAGCTTGTCTCTCCATGTGGTGACCTGAGGGAGGGCACAAAGTCCCCAAAAAGTATTATGATAAAACAGGGTCAGCTGGTAGCTACAGTCCCACTTGCTCAAAGTCAGAGCAGTCAGAGATGTCACATGTGGCTTATAGTGGATGGATGGATCCCAGTTTCCTCTCAGAATCACTACAACATTGTCAAGTGTGAGGGGCTGCAGTATTGATATAGTCCCTACGGATACTTCCTAGTAACAATGTTCTTGCTGGTGGTAAGTGGAACAAACTGTGAATCGAAGGATATTACAGCAGGACATGCATCTTTTTACTGACCATGTTCCAAATAATGCAGACACAAATCTCGGAATAGATCCAATAACAGTACTAGAGGCAGATGATATACAGCAAGGCAGGAGTTGTTGGTATCCCCCCATTGTCCTTAAAAACTCTGTAGGTTAGCTCTCAACAGGAATAGGTAATCTGGCCTTACTAGAGGTCCACAAAAGCACAGATTTGCTAAGTGGCCCTTGCTCAGTTAAGAAATTCCTTCAAGCCAGGGTAAAGACTATACGTTAGATATTGTGCTGATGGGGTGCTGTGTATTGTAGAAGTCCATCTAGATGATTCCGACTATATATCCTTCCAATGTGTGGTCTTATTAAATGCAATGCCTGCATCTAATATAATATGCTGGTACTCTAACAGAGCACCTGCTGGAGGTGGTTCTGTACTATAGGGAATCACTGCTGCAATGGATGTCAATAATACAGGTGTTTTGCCAGTGAAATGCCAATTCTAATTGTCTGGATTTTCTGGTTTCATATGATCTAGATTGACAGTGTCTGCAGTATGGTGGGTTGAATGTGCTCTTAAGTTATGATGGCTCAGGAACATTTCATATAATGTATGTTAAAAAAAAAGGGCATCAAATTGCCTGTGTGACTTGGACCACTTAATAAATAATGTTTTAGATTGTTATTGATATTGTTATCCCTACTATTTCTAAAGTCATAGGCAGTTAACCCTGACATACACCAATCATATGATTGTATAGGTGATGGTACCAGCACTCCAACAATTCTTAAAATGTAACAAATTTTATTTCATATAAAAAAAAAAAGTTAAAAATGTCTCATGCTGTTACAAGGAAACCAACGCATTTCACGCACCTGTGCGCTTAATCATATGAGTGGGTGTTTCAAACTATGAATAGTGATAATGTGCTGAATTATTAGGTATGACATTGAGCAATGCAATCCGTGCTGATGTTGTACTGACATGACTATTTCCTTTACAGCAGTTTGTATTCTTTTACAGTCAAGCTGTTATAAAAACCTTTAACACAGGCAGATCTGTGCGTCCAAAAGCGATGAATGTTAAAAGGGAAATATGGCGATTAAAAAAAAACTGATGGCAGCCCGCTCAGCCAATCAGTGACGGGAGCCGCGTCCCACCCCAGTCACTGACTGGCTGAGTGGGCCTTTAATTAGCTGGAACACAGAAAAAAACAAGTTTGGTCAGCTCTCCTAGAACACAATTCACACTAGGCAGGAGCACGTTGCTATGGCTGAAGTTGCAAACGCACAAAAACACAGAGAAATGCAACAGCTCATCGCAATCGCAAGATACAGACCCAATACCGATATGAAAATCCCCAAAAGCAGCCCCCCAACTGCCAAAAAAATCTCCATAAAAATAATGAGGATCTTGGTTAAAATTTTCAAATAGTGTAAACCATCCCACCAACGATAAGGTGGCCCCCTGCTCGGGATGGACCTACACTGTACTAGCCTCTCCATGGCATACAAAAAGCCCATGCTCTGGGCATGCAGGATCCATCTTATACTGGTAAAAGTAATAACACACCTGGGTGGGATGGGAGGAGTGCACGACTTAGTAGAGGCAGCCACTCCCCCCATCTGGAGCACAGAAAAAAAAGACAAATTTGGTCAGCTCACCTAGAACACTATTCACACTAGACAGGAGCACATTGGTTGCTATGGCTGGAGTTGCAAACACACAAAAACACAGAGAAACGCAACAGCTCACCGCAATGGCAAGATACAGACCCACAAGAGATATGAAAACCCCCAAAGCAGCCCCCCAACTGCCATACAAATAATGAGGTTCTTGGTTTGTAATAAGCTGGGTTGTGACGTTGGCTGAGAAGAAGATCCCGGAGGCCGGCAGGGGTCCCGATGAGGTGATCCGGCGCTGGACAGGCAGGGGGACAGGTGAGTATTGGTGGCTATTAGGTGTCCCCCACAACACCCCCCCCCCCCCCCCCCCTCGGCCCCTGCTTTTTCAAAAAATCATGGCAGCATCGGACATCTCCTTTATGGCAATACAAAAGATCTAGTTCTTTAACGATAATCGGCAGTGCTATTCTGATTTAAATGTCTAATATGTAACAATTTTTTTTTTTTGAGAATTTTGTGTAATATCTGATATAATAAGGATTAACACTTTTATTATTTATTTTAGTACTGATGAAACTGCATCCACATGGGAAGATATACACAGGCATATATAGACACAGACACATATATTCCAAGCTTGCTTTCTTGGTAAATAGAAAATATTCTTGCTGTTGGAGCAATCTTTATAATAGCTTTCTAGTGAGTATGTGTCACTTTTAAACTGATAAGTAGTAAACTAAATAAAGCAGATTTGTGGTTATGGAAATAAGCTAATTTTACATACCTACAATTTAGAGATGTTGTAAGGTATTTTATTTTCAGAGTCTTAGCCTAGGCTTACCACTGGTAAAATTACATAAAAGAGATTTGTGACTATGCTAATAGGCTAGCTTTCCTGCTCTCATTTCGGTGTTATATGGGATTTTATTTTCCGAGGCTAACCTGCAATTATAGACTCATAAGTTTTATTCCTATTTCCAGAACATAGAATGTTTTCTCCTTCATAACAAATTTGCCTATTGGGAAATAAGTGCATGAATTCTAACAAAAGTTTTCAAAGGTGTTTTATTAAAACATTTTTCTCACCCTGAGTTGTGTTAGTGATTATATTAATTTTAGAATACAGTCGAGAGAAAAAAGAAGAAGAAAGGGGGAACAATTTGCCTAATTCTATATCACATTAACAGACTAACGGTACTGAAATATTTATTGGTTGTATTGTTAGACAAGTGCACAATCATAGTTATTAACTAACAGTACAATTGTTCCATAGGGAGGGGGGAATACAACACAGCGGTAGTAATAACAGTGCAGTAAAGGTAAGATAAAGATCATCATTTCCTAAATTTAATCTCACCTTTGAGAACCTCTTCATATATGATCGACCTCTTCATACCAGACTGTTTACTAATTAATTGTATTCTATATAATGCAATGCATTATTTTCCTATAGCTTTGTGTTGTGCTGTTCCTGTGAAATATACAGTATAAGGCTATGTTCCCACTACGTGAGAGACCGGCCGTTCCGAGACCCGGCCGGTACTTAAAGGGGTTGTCCGGGATATTTTAATAAACTAGCATTGCATTGACCTCTGTGGGTGTTACATATTCTACATACACTTCTATTTTTTATTTAGAGCGCTTACTGTGTTCTCAGGCTCAGTCACATGACCACTCTGCCTGTGTTTTCTTTACTTCCTGTGATGTCACGTTCCCTTTCTGTTTCCTGTTCCTGCCAGTGAGGGAACAGTGAGCCATCAGGTGGGCGGGGTTATGCATCCACATTTCTTTAGCCACACCCCTTACATCTAACTAACATCTGAGCGCAGAAGAAACTGCAGCAGTAAGGACAGCATGACAGACTACAATCTCTGTACAGCACTGCAGCATAGAATGGAGCTTTAAACGGTAAATAAAGGAACTATGGGGATGATTTATCAAACTTGTGCAGAGGAACAGGGAAGCAGCCGATGGCAACAACAGCCGTACCTTTACATAGTGTGAACATAGCCTAAGTAACAATGAGTGTTACCAGTTGGCAAAAGGTGTCCCTACACATTCTGTCACTGTTACATTAAAATGCAATGATATGTAAGACATGCGGATTTTGAAGTGGATTTGTCCATGATGTAAAATTATGTCACAGGGGAATCCACCCTTATAATAACACCTGCTGCTATTGACTAACATCAGTGATCCTACTTATGTCAGTCCTGTAACCATTTAAATGCCACAATGAATAATGATCGTGGCAAAATCAGATTTTTTATCACATCATATATCAGAAAAAAATATTAAAAAGCATTCAAAAGGTCCCACCTAAACTAAAATTACGGATCATGGCGCAAAAAATGAGCCATCATACAGCCCCATAGGCAGAACAATAAAAGGTTAAAGGGATCATAAAATAAAAACAGATTAAAATAAAAGAACAAGTTTTAGTGTCTGATTCTAATTAGTAAAAGACAATCTAATTGACACATTCCCTTTAAGATAGGCAAACAAAAACCTTTTAGAAGGCGAAGAGGTAAAATAAGGCCGCAAAAATAAAATTAAATCCAATCTTGAATAATTATGTAGAGTGTGGTGGGGATGATTTTATGTGTCCATTGGAGTTTTAAGACTTATCTTAAAGCGACTCTGTACCCACAATCTGCCCCCCCCCCCCCCCCCAAACCCCTTGTACCTTCAGATCGCTGCTTTTAATCCTAGATCTGTCCTGGGGTCCGTTCGGCAGGTGATGCAGTTATTGTCCTAAAAAATAACTTTTAAACTTACAGCCCTGTGCCCTACGGGCGTGGCTTAGGATATCTGTACCCTAACTTTGCACCACCCCTCCGTCCCTCCTCCCCTCCCTCTTCATTATTAGGAATGCCACTGGAACATTTTCTCCATGCTGAACATTTGCACAGGTGTCTTAACGATCCAGCCCATGTGCCGGGCTCACACAGCTGACGAATACTAGGCAATCTGCATGGAGCATTCCTAATAATGAGGAGGGCGGGGAGGAGGGACAGAGAGGTTGTTCCAGCTTAATGCATACACACTCTAGGCCCCTCCTGTAGGGCACGGGGCTGCCAGTTTAAACGTTTTTTTAGGACAATAACTGCATCACCTGCCAAACGGACCGCAGGACAGATCTTGTATTAAAAGCAGCTATCTGAAAATACAAGCGGTTTGAGGGGGGTCAGATTGTGGGTACAGAGTCGCTTTAAATTCACAATCATGTTAGTCTTGTTCAAACACTACCTTAAAGTGTTCCTAGTTCATGAGCTCATGAATCCATAGATACATCTTGTGTGATGTTGTTGCACATATGTCAACTTGGTAACTTTGAAATTCAATTATAAGGCGGCTATGAGTAATGTCTCTGTGTAATCTATAAGCAGATGGATTTTAAACTCTTTTTCCTATAAAGGATATTTTTACGGGATCCAAAATATCCAAAATATATGGAATTATAGTGGATTCTGTTTTTTCTCTTTCTACCTTTCCTCCTTCCTTTAATACTTTTTAGACTATCATATCCTAAAATGTCCTAGTCGTAAAGTATATGATATTAAATTTGTTAAAAAAAACATGAAAGTTTTCTAGCAGTGATAATTTTATTGGCTAACCAGAAAATGATGTCATCAGGCAAGTTCTACAGGATACCACACTATTTTTTGCCCTATTGTTTAGGATATGGAAGAATCCAAGGAGGACTAACTGGTTAGAAGTTTACATGAAATCTGGTCCGCTTTCAATATCTATTGACTGGATAAAAGATAGAAGTTGTCTTGAGAATGTACAGTACCACTGGCTATCCATAGACAGTAAGGTCAATGACCTAGCCGGATTAAAGATTAACGAACCTTCCAACCCAAACATCTCAACCCAAGTGTGCACCATTAAAGTACTGGTAGCTAAATAAGTTGGATGCAGCCGTACAGCTGCCTGGAAAACCTGCCTAAGGTTGTATCCATGTTTTCCAGGACTTCCTAAGGCTGCATCCAATTTCTTCAACCACTGATAATCAAATGCCGCATTCTCTGGGTCGGATGAACCAGAGAGCATGCTCGATGTTCACTCATCTCTAATCCTGATGCCACTTACAGCTTTCTATAGACTCTCCAAGTTGCCAAATATTTTGGCTGTTGGACTTTTCCCAGTTGCTGTGTTAAAATAAGTTATTTTATTGCCTGTGATGGTTTGACTACCGTCTTTCTTTGTTGACATATGCATTGTCAGAGGGCTCGTCAACTGTACTGGAAATTGCACTGTCCAAGGCAAATGAAAGTTCCCATAAAGTGTACCTGTCATTAGAAAAAACGTTTGATGTCAGAGACATGAAAAAAGTTTTGATAAGTTGGGATCTGAGTGTTCAGAGCTTGATCAAATAGGAGAAACAGTGAGGAGATGATCACGGTGCTGTCCATTACCCTCTCAAAAGTTCTTGGCCACAGCGAGTTTCATTGGTGAGACCCACTCTGGTCAGAAGATAAAGTTGTGGAGAGATCGCAGTAGTGTAATCAGTTCCCCGGCCTGCCGTGCATTCTGTAAATATTCGTCAATATGATCGTTGATATAGGTTCTGACCTAAAATTGTTGGCCACCGACCATGGATGATTTGCAAAAAAAATACAATACCTATCCATGGTCCAGGGCTCCTCCTGCTCCTCTTGTTCCCGGGTCCCGCATGCTACAGCTTCAGAGCGGCCTGTCTTAGCTCACAGGCGGCTTAGCAAATCACAGGCTGGGACCGCCGCGGCCAGTGATTGGCTGAGCAGCCTGTCAGTTAAGACCGACCGCTCTGAAGCTGCAGCGCGGGATCCGGGGAGAAGCGGACCACAAGAGGAGCCCTGGACCCGGGATAGGTAATGTACACCAGTTTAGCAAGGGCTGCAAGGAAATCGGTAACAATGTCCATGCAGCCCTTGTTAAACAATTATCAAGCCGTGTAATAGGCCCAGTAAACAAGATTGAGCCGATGGCCAGGGATTGATCACGCTGCCACAAACTCCCCCCAGCTACATTATATCTTCTGAGCAGAGCGGGTCTCAATAACTTTTGACAAAGCATTTTTAGTGACAGTGCCCATTTGAGAAATGTTCTGTCATTCCTGATCCACTAGCCAGGGCCCCCTGCCGCCTGGCAGGGATCCCCCCCACCTTCCCCGCAGCAGAGATGACAGGAGAGCAAGATGTGCATCTACTACTCACCTATTCCCCTGTGCTGACCGGCTACACACGCTCACCGGAACCTGCTAACCCCGCTCCCGGAATGATCCAACTCCCAATCCCCATACAAACCCCAATGAAAAACAGACAACATTGTTGGCAGAAAATCTGGCTGCCCTTTATTAACACTGTAAAGATACAACTGGGAAGGCCTGACAGAAATCACGACCCTTCATCCAGAAACTAAGAAGTGAGTTCTAACTAATTCCTTAGTCTATTCTTGAGGGTAGCCCATACAGACATCCCCTCCACCTTAACCGCAGCGCTTCCGTAAAGCAGAACAGTCCCTGCCAAGGGGTCCCTAGTCCTACTACGGTATCCCTGGATAAAGGATCGTTATTTCCGCCTCAAAGTAAATGAATATTTACTGAAACATTTCAAACATACATTACCAACAAAAAACACACATTATAGCTAGAGATGAGCAAACCGGGTTCGGATGGTTCAGCATTTGATTAACTGGGGCTGCTGAAGTTGGATAAAGCCCTAAGGCTATGTGGAAAACACATGTGGAAATAGTCATTGGCTGTATCCATGTTTTCCAGACAACCTTAGAGCTTTATCCAAGTTCAGCAGCCACTGCTAATCGAATGCCGAACGATCGGGTTCAGATGGACTCCAACCCAAACCCGAGTTGCTCATCTCTAATTATAACACATACATTACAAATATATACATTACCAGCAAAAACACACCTTATAACACATACATTACAAATATGTACATTACCAACAAAAACACACCCTATAACACATACATTACAAATGTATACATTACTAACAAGAACACACAATACAAACATTTACAGTAAATTGGCAACAAGAACACACATTAAAAAAAAAACACAGGGTGGGTGGAATCTGGAAACCTTTTGTGTCTGACCCGCCTTAGCTGTCCCCTTTTATACCTTTAAGTCCTGCCCCCTCTGGTCACCCTATACCTCCAGCAGTTATTCCCTAAGCATAGCTAATCCCTTTGTTCCCACACAAAGCACCTAGCTACATTCCCTTCCCCTGTCTGCGGCCATATTAAACATACAACAGTGTCTCTCTATATTACCATGCTTAACCCTTTTCCTGCCTTCCTGGGGCCATTTTTACCATGCATCACTATCTCTTCATATATTTATGCTGGACCCATTTCCTACCCTAACAACCCCTTAATAATCCCCTTGCCGTGGTCGCAGAGACACTCCTTACGGCTCCTCGCTGGGAGGCCCCTTTAACCCAACTTGTTGCTCTTTAGAGAGCATATATTATCTGCAATTTCCAGAGGTCTAGCTTAGTATTCTTTTAATACCTTCTACTTACATTACTTGTGTGGTTGGGTATATCAATTGATACCTAAAGCCTTGTAAATTAGTAGATAATCTATGCAAATTCTTCATATTATTCTAATATCAACTTTTCTTGCCAGCTTCCTTTAATTGCTTCAATAACTTCTTATATTTGATAAAGTATGAGGGTCCCAGACCAGTATTGGGGTTCAATGGAACCAAAGGCTTTTTGGGAGGCCTGGATACTAGAAATAACCCAAACCTATATGATATATAGAAATCTAGATGAAGTTTTACAATGACTGTGCTCATGCTTTCCACTGTCCTTGTAACTGTATTCACATTGAGAGTAAAACCTGCTGTAGATTCCCCTTATGCTGGGATGTTTCTTAGGCATTTGCTGCACTGGTTGTCATCTGTGTAATCTGACAGCATACTAAATTCTTGTTCACAACTACAGGATTTGTTTAGCTCCAGGCATCTGTGTTTGGATTACAAGAATGCTGATTGGTTCGTGGCCAGGGGGCACTGAAAGGTCATGCTTTTCTTTTAAAGACTTTTTTATGTCTAAGAGTTGGACTCATTAATCAGTGTTAAGCGGAAGGGGTCTCGCCAGCGGGTTTAAATTCATGTCTTTTAAGGGCATCAAAACAATGAAGAGCTAAAGGTTGGTGTGAAAGGTTGAGTAGATTTTTGTACAGATTACATAACCTATATTCTTCTGTTAAATTAAACTGAAAAGGAAAAAGACAATGCATGTATGTTATAATTTCCCAGTCCTAGATTATGGCCCTCCATATGCTATAGTACACTGTATTATGCTTAGAGTAGGAGTAGAGCATAACACAGAAATTCCTGTTTCCTGCCGACTGACATCTCCAATAAGCATTAGACAACGCATGCAGCATCTCCCTGGTGCCCCTTTACTAACGACAATCAATAACCCTGAGACACCTGTCTATTGATTGGGAACTTACCCTTACGGGAAGTTACTGGCTTGCCTTACTTTACACTTAGAGGGCCTTAACATGTCCCGCAAATTAAGGGCCCTATGCACAGGGAAGCCCTGTCATGCAATGTTTCCCTGCCCGGCATGATGTATGAATATCATGCCGGCAGCGGGGAAACTCTTTGAATCGTCATAACAAGGCTTCCATTCCATGACACCCTCTACCTATTGTCTCCCTCCCCTCACCTAGTAGATTGTAAACCCTCGCTGGCAGGGTCCTATGTACCAGTCTGCCATTTACCTTATTCATGTAATATGTTTTTTGGGTTTATAATGTTCTGTTTTTTTAACCCTAATCGCTTGTATAGCCCTCTGCAATCAAGGGCGCTGTAAAAATAATTAATAATAAATAATAATATTTAAATGTATAGAAGCCTTGTTAAATATTGAGTTCGATTAAGGCCACTTGGATTTTTTGTTCATTTATAGGGCAATTTAACTCATACCGTAGTGGCATTTTGCCTTTCTCTGAATCAATAGGGAAAACAAATCTGATTGCGGAAATAGACTTCTGGTTGATCCAATATGGCGGTCTCAAGATGGAAGCCATGTTCCGGACATACAAGAAAAATATAGACAGCACTCAATAGTGTGGATCATTACATAAATAAAGGTGAGAGAGACAATAGAGAAACCCTCACCTTACTGGGTTGTGCAAAAGGATAGGCACAATGCTCAGAAGCAAATGCACTTACAGCCACTCCCGTAGAATTAAACAGGATTCTCAATACAGATTCCTCTCCTCCACACTAAATAACAGGTGCCGGGCGCAGATAAAACAACAAAGACCATCAGATAAAAGTAAGTAAAATTTATTCAGACACGACTGTACACGACCTGTGATTTGGGGTGGTGGAGCTAAATCTATGTGCTGGACACAGCTAGGCCCCCTCACCCATTACTTGCTGAGATTCAGATATGTCATTTTCCATGTCGTTTCTGAAATAAAAGGGCATCCTGAGACTTTTGACTCACCCCGTACTTTCCATTTTCCTGATTTAACTTGATAAATATCTATTGCTCGGTCATTAACTCTTTCACTGCCAGGAAATTTTGGACATTTTGCTTATGGCCATTTGCAGAGTTATAAAATCGCATTTTTCCTTGGAAGCTAAAGTGCCACAAAGTGATGCTGAGCCAAAGCATACACACCTCCTCCTCCACCTGTCTTTGCCTTGACTAATTGACATACAGGGCTGGAGGCTCAGCCCTGTACATCACAGGGAGGGAAGAGGCATGCATGCTGTGGCTCAGCATCACTTTTGTGGCACTTCAGCTTCCAAGGAAAAATATAATTTTATAACTCTGCAAATGGCAAGAGACAAAGACAAAGTCATAATATGTTTTATCTCCCTATTACCTACCTACCATGCCATGTCTGCAGCTCTGTACCTGATACAAACATAACAGATTCCCTTTAAGATGAAATTATCTATTTATACCATTTATTAAAATACAACACAAAACACTCATATGGAAGCCAAATGAATACTCTTTGGGCCTTTACATAGTAATGGAGGGCTCTTGACATGTTTACAATGTATGTTGGAGTCTCTTGCAGCATATACATTACATGAAAAGAAAAACATGATGTAAACAGGTCCTTGCTTTTGTGTCACTCTGCTTACCCCCTTTAGATTGTCAGCTCTTAAAGTGAAGGCCCTGCATCCTTTTATGCCATTGTCAATAATAAATGTTCATTTTTATACACTTTTCTATAACCCTGGAAATAGAATTGATGCTTAGTACTTAGGAAAAAGCTTAGTACTTTAATTGTAAGCTAGCTGACATTTGTTGTAAAAAAAAAAAAAAGTGAAAAGGTAACAATGCGACCATATGAAATAAATGCTTCTCATCCTGAGCTCATTCACTATTAATAAAAAATAAAAAAAATCATTGGATGCATTCAAAATAAATAAAATAATAAAATGCATTTTTCATTATACTGATTAAGACACACAAGGTTTAATTAACTGGAGCATGAAAACATTGCCAATAGCATTAACACAATACTGTGAAGATACCTTATTGTCTTCTTAATCTACAAAGGCTGACGTGCTATTTATAGTTACCTAACACATAAATAATCATATTCTGTAACCTTCAATTACAGTCAGCTCAGAGGAAAAGCCTAAGCACAACTAACACGTAAATAACATGCAAACACCTTTATATTGGGACTCTGGAATTTGTATTTTATTTTTGCTTCTCCTGATTTGCTATTTAAAATATATCTTGTAAATATTTAATGCATATGTGACATTTTTGTACTTAAAGGGGTACTCCAGTAAAAAAAAAAAAATCTTTAACCCTTAGGTGACCCTGGATGTACCCGGACGTCCAGGGCCGCCTACATGTGTTCAGAGCGATCCCGGCTCAGCACTCGATTGCTTCCAGCAGCAGCCGGAAGCAATCAAAGTGCTTATCTCATCGATCTATGCTGCATATCTATGCACAATAGATCTCAATGAGAGATCAGAGTGTATATACTAGAAGTCCCCTAGGGGGGCTTCTAGTATAAGTGTAAAAGAAGAAAAAAAGTGTTATTATCAATAAAAAGCCCCCTCCCCCAAAAAAAGTGTGAATCCCCCCCTTTTCCCATGTTATAAATAAAAATAAATAAATAAACATGTTTGTTATCGCCATGTGTGTAATCACCAGAACTATTAATTTATCACATTCCTGATCTCGCACGGTAAATGGCGTAAGCGCAAAAAAGTCCCAAAGTGCAAAATTGCGCATTTTTGGTCGCATCAAATCCAGAAAAGTTGTAATAAAAAGCGATCAAAAAGTTGCATATGCGCAATCAAGGTACCGATAGAAATAACACTTCATGGCGCAAAAAATTACACCTGACACAGCCCCATAGACCAAAGAATAAAAGCGATATAAGCCTGGGAATGGAGCGATTTTAAGGAACATATATTTGTTAACAATGGTTTGAATTTTTTACAGGCCATCAGATACAAGAAAAGTTATTCATGTTACATATCGTTGTAATCGTAACGACTTGAGGAACATATATAACAGTTTTACCCCAGGGCAAACGGTGTAAAAAAGAAATGCTTTATCTTTTTTTTTTCTCAATTTCACCACACATTGAATATTTTTCTGATTTCGCAGTGTCCTTAATGAAAAAATTTAGCCTGTCATTGCAAAGTACAATTAGTGGTGCAAAAAATAAGGGCTCATGTGGGTTTCTAGGTGAAAAAATGCAATTTGGTAGGTAAAGTTTGTCTTTTTGCTGATAACACAAAAGTGTGCAATAGGGTTGATATTCCTGGAGTAATATGGAAAATGATTTAGTGTTGCTAGATAAGTGGTCCAAACATTGAAAATAGAAGTTCAATGTTTCAAAATGTTAAATAATGCAAGGAGGAATCCTCTATTCGAGTATCACATTGACAGTTCTGTGTTGGAAAAGACTTCAGAAGAGAAGGATTTAGGGGTAGTCATTTGACTGCTTTAAAATGAGTCACCATTGCAAGCAGGTGGTGGGGAAAGCAAATTGTATGCTGGGCTTTATAGCTAGAGGTATAACCAGTAGGAAGAGGGAGATTGTGATCTCACTGTGTAGAGCTCAAGTGAGACCACATCTTGAACTCTGTGTCCAGTTCTAAGGCCTCACCTAAAAAAAATAGGTGATAAAATAGAACGGGTCCAAAGACGGGCCACAAAAATGGTAGAAGGTGTCAGGCATAAAACATACCAGAAAAGACTTTAAGTGACTCTGTACCAAAAATATACCCCCACAAACCGCTTGTACCTTTAAATAGCTGCTCTTAATCCAAGATCTTTCCTGGGGTCTGCTTGGCAGGTGATGCAGTTATTGTCCTAAAAACAACTTTTAAACTTGCTGCCCTGTGCCAAATTGGTGTGGCCTAGAGTGTCTGTGCACTAGACTTGCACCCGCTTTCCATCCCTCCTCCCCGCCCTTCACCATTAGCAATGCCCCAGGCATGTCTGAATACTGCACATGTACTGGATCGTTAAGGCACCTGTGTAGTGTTCTTGACAAGTGATGAATAGAAAAAAACCTGCCATGGGGCATTCTTAATGATAAGGAGGGCAGGGAGGAGGGACAGAGAGGTGGTGCAAGCCTGGGCACAGGTACTCTAGGCCACGCAAGTTTAAAAGTAGTTTTTTAGGACAATAACTGCATCACCTGCCGAACAGACCCCAGGACAGATCTAGGAGTAAAAGCAGCTATAAGAAGGTACAAGTGGTTTGGGGGGGGGGGTCATATTGTGGGTACAGAGTCACTTTAAGGATTTGAATCTGTATAGTCTGGAGAAAAGATGGGAAAGGGGGGACATGATTGAAACCTTTAAGTATGTTAAAGGACTAAATAAGGTTATGGAGGGAAGTGTTTTTAGTAAAAAACTGAACTCAAGAACAAGAGGACACAGTGAGAGGTTATCTGGGGAAAAGATCAGAAGCAGTGTAAGGAAATATTACTTTATTGAAAGAGTAGTAGATACTCGGAACAAATTTCCAGCAGATGTGATTGGTAAATCTACAATAACAGAATTTAAACATGCCTGGGATAAACATATATCTTTCCTAAGATCGGACTGGAAATACTGAAAGGGCAGAGTAGATGGACCCAGTGGTCTTTTTCTGCCGTCAATGTTCTATGTTTCTCTGTTTCTATATGGGTTATTCTTAATATTTATTCGAACCACAGAAAAATTGCCAGAAATTATTTTTAGGTTCTAGTGATATAGGGCACCATTAATCAGCTGAACTAAGTCATAAATTATTCTAAAGAGCTTGAGAAACTCTAAAACCGGAGATAGAAGATAGATCTACTTTAGGATAGGAAAACTACAATGTGTAAGTGTTTATGTCTCCCATTTCTGGCTTTTACCAGGATTATAAATTACAAGATAATGCCGCACACAATGAAATCACATCAAAGAAAAAAGGCATCGGCTCCTCGTAATCCCAGAGCCAATTTTTAAAAACTAGCGCTGTTTTAAAGTGTATATCCCTCCATTCCCACATGTGGCTCATGTTAATGCCTTTTTCTGCTGTTGTAGCACAAGCTTTATGTTCCCCTGCTTATACATTTGAAAACTCGCATGTGGTTATTCCTGACCTTACTTATTTCCAATAGCCATAAATCCATTCTCCGCTGAAGTTAAAACACTAAACTAATTAAGCAGCTCGCTCTATTCATCTCCTGATGTCCAAGGAAAGGAACACAACATTTCAGCGGCTGATTCAGGGTGTGCTAATAATTCTATATATCCTGGAAAGCTTTTTAAAAAAAATAACCTATATCATTTAATAGAACTGATTTAAGCTAGCTGACAGTCCATACAGATTTACAGTCACAGCCGGGGCTTATTGCTAATTATTTGAAAATCATTCCAACATTTCTTTAATAGAAAAAAATATATTTTCTGCCTTTTGAGTTCTTGGCAATATACTTGTTTAGTAGATATATTTGCTTGTAAAATTTTACTCCCGTAATATGTTAAATGAGGAAATTTAGGATGTGATACTTAAAGCTGGCAAGTTCCAGGGAAGCATTTATATACAGGGAATGATATTACTTTAAATTAGTACTTCGGCACAGATTATTTGGCATAAATAGTAAGACCTCTGTATTTAGGAATATAAATCGTCGTTTTCTGAGACACAGTATGGTCTATATTCTACAGGCCCTGGTAAAATATAAGGATTTTATGTGATTCCACGTGTTCAGTAATAAAAACAAACTTGTTCTACTGTATGTTTGTGGAGTATTAACAGGTAAACTTACCGTGTAAACTTCTAATTATTACACGTGCGTAGAGAAATGTAGTATTTGTAGAAAATAAAAATAAACGCCAATTCCAAAAAAATTAGGACACTGTGTAAAATGTAAATGTAAACTCATATGAGATGTTAACTCATATAGAACTTGATGCCAGAAACAAATCCTTAAAAAGTTGGGATTGGGTCGTGTCTACCATTGGGTAGCATCAAACACCATGAAAACATCTGGGAAGTGAGAAGACCAATTGCTAAAGTTTTGGAAGAGGATTTTTGTCCTATCCTTTTCTGGTGTAGGATTCCAGCAGCTCAACAGTTTTCTTTGCTGGGTTTTTCGTTTCATGACAAATGTTTTCTATTGAGGACAGGTCTGGACTGCAGGCGGCCAATTCAGCACCCATACTTATTTTCTGCATAGCCTTGCTGTTGTGATAGATACAGTATGTGGTTTAGAATTCTCTTGGTGAAATATGCAAGGGCTTTACTGAAAGAGAGGAGAATATATCCTGTTCAGTTTTATTAGTGCCTTTCCAGATGTATAATGTACCCATGCCAAAGCCTCTAATGCAAGCATATACCACCATAGATACAGAGATACAGGCTTTTAAAATGCGCACTTTTTAAAAGTGCATAGTTCCTCACCTCTCGAGTCTGCAGGACATGGGATCTGTGGTTTTCTACCAGAATTTCCCATTTTCATTCATGTGACCACAGAACAGCTTTTCATTTTGCCTTAGTGCATTTTAAAGGAGCTTTGGCCTAGAGAAGACGTGGCTTTTCTGGATTTTACAGTGAACTGGGTTCACTGACAATAATTTCTGGAAGTGTTCCTGAGGCCTATGCAGAGATTCCAGTATAGAACCTTACCTGTTTTTACAGTACCACCTGAGGGTTCATAGATCACGAGCATCGAATACCGACCATCATCCTTGTCTATTTCTTCAGACTCTGGAGTCTTTTGATGATATTATGTTCTGTAGAGGGCAACATATTTTTAAAAAATGCAAATTTATGTTGAGGGTCATTTTTCTAAAATTGTCCCACAGCTTTTAGATGCAATGTTTGGTTCTGGGAGACTCTGCTTTTCTAAACTGTTCTTTTTATACCTTGTTAATTGACTTTGTATAAAGCACGGGCTTGTCCAATAGCTGGGGACTCATGTCTGCAGTAGAATGGACCTTATAGCGGGCCACAGCACATCTTTTAGGCAGGTGCAGTCATCTTAGGGCTGCACTGAACATGGTAGAGAGGAACCTTCAAGGTAACCCCTGGTTGAAAGTTTTTTTGGCTGCCCTTGATGTTGGTGAGATGTGAAGAAAGCCAAGACACAATTACTTGTGTTGAGAAGTTGTACTTTGGATCACATATACTATAAAAAGCATTCAGAAAGACTATCCTGTATTGGACAATTTGGTGACTTCTCACAGATATCTACTGTATAAATTAGTTATTGTATAAACTGATTTACTTCCTAGATATTGGCCCCTGTTCTACCTCTCATGGTTTGGTTTAAATGTTTGATCCCTTATCTTATTATCCATTTGACTGTGACATCTTTAATAGTTTGATGCATTTTCTACTTTGTATTTTGCTGGTCTTTATTTTATTATGTTAAGCAATTATGTATTCCCATATGGGTTATTAACAGCATATCAACAGGATTTGTCATAAATGTCTGATAGATATAGGTCCCATCCAGCTCTAAGATCTGTTTTGACAGTAAGAGAACTCCAACTCTGCAGACCTACTAGAAACCACTGTAAGGGGTAGGAATGCTGAAAACAGGTCAACAGGATATTTTATGCAGTTTACATTACTTTATGGGTTGAAGGGAATTGCAAAAATATCATCAGGGAGTTCTGTTAAACATGGAATCATGTCTGTATTGATGTTTTCCAGGCAGCTTTAGGGCTGCACCCAACGTTTGCAGTCACCGGTAGTGAAATGCTGCACGCTCTGATTCGGATGAGATCGGCCCATCTCTATAGAGATGCCCACCCATATGTGAGACCCAAATCTATCAGACAGATGTGCGAATCGCCAATCTAAACGAAGTGAAGCGCTTTGTTTGATCTGCACTCAACTCATCAAGCTGCTGGCCTTTCAGCTCTGCTCTACTGCCTGCCACTCCACCCTGGGTGCTAGGGAAAGCTGGATCCAAAAATTTATAAAATTAATACAGAAGTCCACTGAACATACCCTTTAATTTGTGATACAAAAGAACAAGACCCTTCAATTTTATTTAGCCATGTTTTTCTCTTCAAGAAATTATAACGCAGAATCAGTTGGCACTATACAAATAAATATTATTAACATGATTATTATTATTATTATTATTATTATGGCAAAATGAAACATTAATAGATCTCATATTGTAAAACATACATTCTGAATGATATATATATATATATATATATATATATATATATATATATCAAGATAAAAGCAATAGGGATTAAAAACTTTAATATAACAGCTTCTCATTATTTACTGCGGAATAGGTTAACCACACTTGATTTTCCTCATTACTTATGGCATCAAGCATTTTCTATTAGTTCTGATTTACAGCACTGCTATAATGTTAATGCATGATGTGTGAGTATCTTTACGTGTAAGTTACTTATCCTTACCCCCTCCCTCTAGTTCATTACAATTTACATCAATAAATCCACTTCGCTATTTTTTTTTATTTATATTCTTGTGTTGTATTTCCTACTAGTAGAGACACACTACATAAGGGTGAGGACTTATGTGAACAACAGGGAATTTATATCACTTTTAACCACTGTTTTATCAACATAATGCATTCCAACCCCGAGTCATTGTGATACTTCATTCTCAGTGTAATAAAGAATAAAATGGAAGACATAAGTTGATGGCGGGCAATCTCGTTGACAGAGATACATGAAGTCTGCCACTCTATTGGCATTGTATTACTAAATTAAACTGTTGAAAAATGTATTTTCTCCTAAGGCTTCATAGTCTCATGATAAATGTATGGAATAATAGATGAATTGCAGTAAAATAGCGGAGAATAATTCTACTCTAAGAACTCTGACATTATAAACTATGAGAGTGACATTTTGACTGTATGATGCTCTTGACAGTTTAAATAAGAAAGCAGGTTGTGCGAGTCCAGAAACACTTTTCCTCGTGACATCACGGACATGAATTATAATAATCTGCTGGCTCTATATTCTCTGTGGAAGACTCTAGTGGTTATGATGTGTATAGATTTTGACCGTGTATTGTTCTAAATGGTGTACTTCTCTTAACACTATTAATTTCTATTAGTATTGTTAAGAGTCAGGTGTCATGAAAAAGGTTACTTCTTTTATAGTTAATGAAGACAAAAGCTTGTCTTCACATTCAGATTGTTCATAGACTCTGGGGTCTTCCAGTTATATTCTTAAATCCACTATGCCATACACACATGCCAAACACATACAATTTATGGCTATGTTCACACTGCGTATGAGTCAGGCCGCATTTCGTACGCCGCCGTACATGTGCGGCTGAAACTACGGGGATGGGAAAAATAGACATGCGGCTGGATGCGTACGAACCGCGAACATACGCCCGTAGTAGAGTTATGCTTCCCTAGCTTGTTTCGAAGCGATCTGAGGCAGGTCATTTACTTGGAAATCTTCGCCCAGCCCAATAAAACACACAGAACCTTTTGGATCAAAAAATCAAGTTCAATTTGGCTGAAATAAGTACTTCGTACGGGACCGCATGGAAAGCCGTAAGTTTCAACATTTCCTTCCTCAAACAATGGTCTTGTTCATTTTTCACGGTGCCGTATACGATCCGGCCGTAAGCTCATACGTAGTGTGCACTGTGCCGGCGTATATCGTATAATTTCAAGCGAACGCATCAACCTCAAAACTACGTGCGTATATTCGCAGTTCGCACTACGGCCGGAAATATACGCAGTGTGAACATAGCCTATAACCGCATAAAAGCCATTAGCCCAAAACCATACTACAGCCACATGTAAGTTTAAGGTCCACCAAAAGAGAAGCACATTTGGGCACTCCGGTTAATTAATCTGGTGGTCGCACCCGAGCCAGTACAGCTCACGGTCCAACAAGCGGCGCTCAGCTGAAAACAGATCAATGCTTACTCCAAATAGATTACAGCGGCGGCATTCATCCACTTGGATATAGACGCTTTATTTTGAGTCAGGTAACAACAGGACATCGTGCAATCCAATAGAAAATGTCTGTGTCTATCCAATAGTATATACTCCGGTTGAGATATCAAGCGGCCGCAGCAAAAACTGACATGTCAGTTTTGTGCAGCCGCTATTCATTGAATAGCGGCCTCACAACACTGACAGTTTACACAATGTAGAATGCGGCTCCGGCCGGACTCTACATTGCCTGCTATGGGTAACTGGGATGCGGGCACACCGGAATGCGCCCGCATCCCAATTCTAAAAGGAATGAAGTTTATCTTCACTGACACCAGCCAATATGTGACACGGCTGGTGTCTTACATAGTGTTAACCTGGCCTTAAAGTGTAACTATCATTTCTTGCTGGTACATGTCTGTTTGGGCAAGCACCCCCAGTGGAATTCTTCCAGCAATGCAGTTGACTGCATTGCAAGTATATACGGTCAACAGCGCTGCCAGATTAATTCCGTCCTCAGCGCACACCTTAACAGGCATGTCGGCAGCAGGATTTTACCAGTGTATCCTGCTACCAGCAAGCAATGATAGTTAGTTACATTTTAACTACGTTAGCTGAGATGGGAAAACCGCTTTGAGTAATCAAACTGATACCAAGGCCTCATCAACATCGACTGTGTGTCTAGAATATTGCTGGCCATATGGAAAATACAACAAGCATAGTGTATGTACATATTTGAAGTGCTACCATTACCAGCTCATTTTACCTGGGAGAAGCATCTGCCAGACATTTACAGGTAAAGTTAGCCATTACAGGGCAGCTTTCTATTATGGCCTATAGGGATGTGAACCAAGTTGGTGACATCCAACCATGATGTCCATATTCCTTAATAAGATAACCCCTTCAACTACTGGCATTATTGACCTTGGCATCTAAATGAAAAGATCTCAGCTCCAGTTCTGGCCATTTTAGCAAGATGTCAGCTCTATGTTACTGTTGGTAGTGTGGGTGCAGTTTCTGAGGCTATGCCTTGCTCACAACTAGAGATGAGCGAATCTAAAGTAGGAATGCAGCTTCCCTTTACATTTTTTTTTTTACATTTTTACATTTACAGGCGCTCAAAACCTCACTGCAGAGTTGCATAGAGGTTAAATTACTTTACCTCACAGTTATGACCAGTTCCATCATCCAAACTACTTTAAAGAACTACAGTATCCAGATTCCTTAAATCTACTAAACATCAGCTAGCTTCATTGACACATCATCTGCTCAAAACTGAGTTGAGATAGGAAAGAATTATTATTTGAGTGCTAATGTGTTTGTGTTCCCACAGCATATTCTCAAACATCAATCTCTATTGGCCTTTTACTCTACAATAATGAATCAGGCAAGCATGATTAAGTTATAAAGAATGTTGGTTTCCACTAATCTTATCAATTGCTGGCTTGAAAACATTCACGTTGAACTGTTGTTAAAGTGAATGAGTCTTCTCACACTTTGTGTATTGGCACATCAAAGGCTTTGGAACATGTCTTGTTTTTTTTTTTTTTTAACATATTAATATTGTCTTTTTAATCTTTACATGTCTGACTAATGAATCACTATATACTACCACAGTCACTCTAAAAGGAGACATCAGAATCAACTTATTACAGCAAATATATATTGTTCTGGGTGAGTGCCAGACATCAGGGACTGCCTCACTGGATCCCCAAAACTAGTTTGCTATTGTGTTGAGATGTCAGGAGCTTCATATAAAAGGAGAACAAGCAGCAGGTAGCTCCTGTGCCACACTGTGGCTATACTGGGTAAAGGTTGTCTAATGACCAATAGGCAATAAAGTATTTGTAAAAAGTACTTAGAAAGTATCTGTAAACAGTATTTAGAAAAGGTACTTTTTTTCACAGCCCAGAGTAAATAATTGAGAAAGGACAGCATAAAAATGGACACTTGGTTTGGTCAACTATGTGTTTGTTTGAATAGGAAACAAAGAATACGCCTCTATTGGGGAACAAATGATGATTCTTTTCCTTTGTGACAGTCAATCAGTCCCTTTACATTTTTAACTATTATAATTGCTGTGTTTGTCTAACTTTAGTCTAACATACCTGGCCAATTTGATTAATATTTTCACTGGTTTCACTGTCACTTTCCAAATTTCTGCAAGTAAACATTTGAACCAGCTAATAAATCAGGAAACAAAGAAAGGCAGCGTTACTACCTGTATGTGTTTTTCCAAATTTGTCCCACCATTTGGCTAGGTTCCCACCATGTAAAAATGGAATTTTTATCTCAGAACAACGGCCGTCATTGAGCAAATGATGTCTCTTATTTTAAAAATAACGGACATTTGCATAATGATGGACGTTATGATGGACAGGTGTAACTTTTTACATAGTGTGAACCTATCCTGTAACTGTAATGTATGACAATATGAAACCACTTGCCTGCTCTTCAGTGGTGCTAGTGGAAGGATTCTGCAATCCTAACTGTAGCAGTCTAAGAAGTCCACAGCACTCCAATTTGCAGTGCAATAAATCTACAGGAAATCACTATGCCATGAAATCCAAGACGAAACAGAGCCGCATGTAGTGTTACAGAAAATAGTTGTAGAGTAATTGGTTATGCTACATTTACGTCCATTTGGACCTTTCTCTCTTTGTAAAGGCGCAATCTTATTTCAAGCCACTTTTAAATACATAAAAGGGTAGTCTGAGTTATTAGAGGGAAGTTTCTATTTGGTACCTTCATCAACTAGTTAGAGAAAAGAGCAGCCGCCAAGAGCTCAACTCTTTAAGGAATTCTTGGCAAGAGAAGAAAAAGATATGGCATGCACCGCAACCGTAGAGTTTTCTTAAAGCTTTATTTCCATAGAGAAGTATTCACATATAATAGGTAATTTGATTCGCTACTTGCGTCTTCTCACATTACCTGTTGTATGTGAATACTTCACTATGGAAATACAACTTTATGAAGACTCTAGGGTTGCGGTGAGTGCCATATCTTTTTTTTTCCTCTTGATGAGATTGCACTGTTGATCAATATGAGCACCACCAGTGTAGTCTTTATAGCGTCTAGTTCAGATATCCACATTTATTATAGAGTTTGAAGTAGTACCGGACTGGTCTTTCTGCACATGTTTTTTGGAAGAATTTATTCATCACTAAGGTCATTAATTTATAGGCACCATACAAAGCTCCATTTCTGTACAGTGATTCAGCAGATAAATTTAATATTTTATGCCAGGTTCCCCTGCAGTCTACAACTGATTGCTTGGGGGGGGCGGGGGGAGTTTATCATCATAGGGCCCTTCTAAAGAGGCCAAAAAGCAATGTGTTTTCTAGGCAGAAAAAAAATATATTTAAACAAAACCTCGTCCTCTGATTGGTTAATGCCACATGTTGTCACTGCAGCATTTAAATTAGTATAGCTAAAAGAAGTACTTAATCAATATTCATTCCGACACAGCCCTAGCTGCAGGTGATCGCTGTATGTCACTGTTTATTTGCTATCCATTCCAAAGATGTATAGCTGCTTTAAGTTCTCTCCAGCTGCATTAAATAACTTGTAAACCGAAAACAAGAGTCTAAAATGCAGAATCAATAAACATGAATGCCCTTTTGATTGTTTTTGTCTTAAGTAATGGATTTAATTTACTGTCATTTTTATGCACCATAACCTTACTGTGTCTTCAGCTTTACAACTAGTTCTAATTATAGGAAGTAAAACACTTTCTGCAGTTTTGCAGTTTATAGTTGTTTGGTCTGTTGTCACTATGGGCTCGGCAAAGTTACTCATTAGACTAGATATTTTCCTGTTTGTTTTAAGACTAAATTGCCTTTTTAACATCAAATATCCTGTTTCTATGCAGAGCCTAGGGTGTCATAATTACTTTTTTCCTAGATTCCTGAGAAAGTCATTAGAACTTGTTGTCACTTAAATTGTACCTTTATTTATCCAAAACATAGATCATGATGCAGTCTATGAATTTACGTGTAAGGCATCATTTAAATGGTCTACTTTTAGCCATGGCCTTTAGTCCTATAGGGTGCGTTCACACCTACAGGATCCACAGCAGATTTGATGGTGCTGATTTGATGCTGTGTTCAGTTATTTAAATGAAATCTGCTGCGGATACGCAGCAGAAAATACGCTACGGATCCGGTAAGTGTAAACGTTCCCTAACAGAGCTTGAGAAAGGATATATACTGTACATACGTAAGAGATCATCTGCTTTGGTTTCAAACTAAAAATGGATACATCAAGGAATTCAATCATTCTCTTATACTGTACATGGCCAGTCTACAACTTTCTCTCTCAACTCCCATCTAAAAATGGACACTTGGTTTGGTAAATGATGTGAATTACACCTCTATGTTTTTAGTACATATGGCTTTGGGCATTTTATGCTACGCTTCTCTTCAGATCCTCTCAAATCTGTCAGGTTGTATTGGGGCCACCAGTGGACGGACATTTTTAGTACTCTCCAGAGATGTCCAGTTGGGTTCCATTCAGGGCTCTGGCTGAGCAACTCATTAGTTCAAATTTTCCCTCAACCACTCTGCTCTCTGTGTGCTTAGGATCATTGTCTTGTTGGAAACAGGGCTATATATACCATTAGGCACTCAAGTTCCTGGGTCTTGGGTAGCAGTGTGTAGAAGAGAAGTCCAAGTGCCTAGGGCAGTATGAGATGGAAATACAGCTCTGGTTAGAAAGTGAAACTTTGGCCCAGTCTAAGGTCCAGAACGCTCTGTATTGGGCTTTCACTAAAAAATATCTTAGCTCAATTCAGCTTTCTTTCAACCTTAACCAGTTTTTCCAGTTACTGAAAAATAACTCCACATCACAATGCTGCCACCAGCTTCACTGAACGGATGGTATTGGTCAGGTGGTATGGAGCAGGGCTTGGTTTCCTCCAGACTTGATGGTTAGAATAGAGGCCAAATAGTTTATTTTCAGTTTCATCAGACTAGACAATCTTGTTTTCCACAGTCTGAGAGATCTTTAGGTTCTTTCATGCATCTTTTACTGAGAAGATACTTCTTTCTGGCCACTCTGCCATAAAGCCCAGATTGGTGGAATGCTGCAGTGATGGTCAACCTTTTGGATGTTTTACCCATGTGCAGACAGGACCTTTAGAACTCAATTAGAGTGACTACTGGGTTCTTGGTCACTTCTCTTGCCTAAGCTTTTCTATCATGATTGCTTATTTGGTTATTCCACATAACAAAGGCCACTGTGCTTTCTTGGAAATTTCTATGTACTCTTCTGCCTTCACACAATCCGGTCTCTGAGGCAGTTCTTTACCTCTCATTGCTTGGTTTTTACTCTGATGGTTATTGTCCCCATGAGATCTTATACAGAGATAGCTGCATCTATCCAGATCATGACCAATCACCTGCAAAGGATAGCAAAGCATCTGAATGCTAACTATTATGCAAACTTAAAATTTTTCCTTTTTAAAAAGTAAGGGGGGGGGGAACTAACATTCTGCTTTCACATTCATAATGATGGGGGCAGGGGGGGGGGGCTTTTTTGTTTTTAACAACAAACCTAAAATATTACAAAATGTGAAAAAGTTAAAGAGTCTGAACACTTTCTGAATGGATTTCATATTTTGTACCAAACATTAGCAGAATAACGGTTAATTGTTCCTGAAATTATAATAATATAAGTATTATAAACTCATTGTACTCAGTACAAAAAACTATTTAAACAATTTGGGACATATAAGAACAAAAATAAAATTATTTTGATGAATTATCCTTCTAAATTAGCAAGATGTTTTCTTTCGCTCTTGAACTTGACATTTCTCAAGAACTTGGGAGATAGTAACAATCAACTAGGACATTTCATTTTTTTCAGATTTCTTAAGACCTTTCTTTTAAAGTTACAGTAAATCTCTTCCTCCCAGCCTCTTAACTACATGACAGCTCTCTAATTACTTTGGAACGTGGAACTTACTTAAGTTTTTTGCCAGACTGAGAGACATGCTTCATATGTTGGTATTTTTATTTCCTTCTTAGTCTTCCTAATCTAGCCTAAAGAAAGAGACATATTGATAATATACAGCAGTGTTCCATCAAGTAAAATGGGTTTACCTTTAAAATATTGTAACCCCAAACCATAAATCTAAAGAAAACTGGTAATTGATAAAATAATAGTGGTATTGTTGTGGAAATAAAGACAATTCTGTTTATTCCATTGTTAAAGATGGCCCCTATATCCTGGACAACACCTAAAGGAGAGGGTCTGTGTGACTACGTAATCCATGAGCTATGTAATACAACCCACTATGCAAATAAGAAACCTGTCCATGGCAAATAATATATATAACTGCCCTCTTTGCTATGACTTCTTGCTGCTATATAACCTCCTGTAACGCTTATAATAAACAAGTTCTACCTTGACATGGCGTCATAGTGGTTCTTCATACGCATATGCATATATATAAGCATACCTAATTTGGAGCAAATAGACAACAGTCTGGTACGGATTGAGTACCATCCACAACAGTATGACCCTCTATGTAACAGACAGGGGCTTCTTCAGGATCATGTATAGTAGCATCTGATATCAAAAGGCATAATTAAAACTCCAGACATACCAATGTCATGTAAGGCTGGGTTCACACTATGGAGGAGATTTATCAAAGGGTGTAAAATTTAGACTGGTGCAAACTGGCTCCAGCAGCCAATCACAGCTCCTCCTTCATTTTACCAGAGCTGAAAGCTGAGCTGTGATTGGTTGCTGTGGGCAGGTGCATTTGTGTGCATCCATTTTGATACGTTTTTCCATTGACATCAATCATTAAAAAATTGGATCGCAATGCATCATTTTTTGAAAGTACACAAAAATAAGGTCAGCTACATTTTTGTGTATGTAAAAAAAAAGGATGGCTTTTGATCCTTTTTTTATAATGGATGTCAATGGAAAAACAGATCAAGATGGATGCACACAAATGCATCTGTTTTTCCATCCCGTTTTTCATCCTTTTTTTGCAAAAACGGATGAAAAAAACATGAGAAAAACCTAACGTGAACCCAGCCTAAGGCTATGTTCACACAACGTCATCTCCGTTTAAAATTACGTCCGTCATTTTGAGTCTAAAATAACAGACATTATTTTGCAGCCTGACCTCCCCTTAGTGCACTGACGGGTGTTTGTACATTATTCTAGTTTAGGATTACTAATTGGACTTTGGATGCGGCTTAATTGAAAAGTCCATTGAATTTAATAGTAAAAATGGAGACAGAACGGTGACAAAAGGAAAACTGTGTGAACTACAAATAAAAAACGTCCGCTGTTTGCAAAAGACGTACGAAAATAATGATCATGTTCATGATTTTGACGCCCGCTGCAAAAACGTCTGTTATTCAATACGCTGTGTGCATTGGACCTCCATCTACCCATTGACTTCAATGCATTGCATTGCAGTCAGTTAAATCTCAGCAAAAACGGACGTTATTTTAAATATTAAAATCGGCAGCATTTTTAATATTTTTGACGTTGTGTGAACCTAGCCTAAGGCACAAAAACGTCAAAAAATGGCCGTTTTTATATTTTAAAACTGCCGTTTTTGCCGCGATTTAACTGACTGCAATGGAAATGCTCTGAAGTCAATGGGAGGATGGACGTCCAATGCAGACAATGCATTGAAAAAACTGACATTTTTACTGCAGTAAAAACGTCCATTTTTCAATGCATTGTGTGCATTGGACATCCGTCCTCCCGTTGACTTCTATGCATTGCCGTTTTTTTTTTTTAATATATAAAACGGCTGTTTTTTGACGTTGTGTGAACCTAGTGATGCATTTGAACTAACTCAGGCAAACACAACCAGAAACAACTTTTACCTCTATTCTCCATATAGCAATGGTCCTAGATCCACCATCATCTACTTTTCAGGAGAGCAATTTAATCTCACATGGGTGGAAAGCTGTACATTACTTTCATATAGGTAGATGGCACAACAGTACATGAATTAAACATACAGAGCTGTACAATACATGTAGTAGTAGTACAGATAAGTACTGTACATAAATAATTATACTGTACCCCAGAGAGGTACTATAAATTGGGACTTGGCTGTGGATGCTATAATGGATGTAAACCAGGCAGTTGCAGGCAAGATAGAATTTAGCAAAGCTGAGTTTACTGTAAAGTAACTGCAAAGTATCATTATGCTTATCCAGCATTAGATAAAGCCCACATAAGCCATTCTTTCTTTAGATAAAGTCACTTTGCTGTGGGTAAAGATGCAAGAAAATGTTGCCGCTAGATCACATTGTTAGAGGAGCATCAGATTTGGTAGAGCATAAAACCAGAAAATCAAGGCCTAGAAATACGTTCACATTTTATTCCTAGCCTAGCATGAAGTTCCCAAAACCTTATTTCAATGCAATAAAAAAGTAAATAGTTTAACCCTTTGAGGACCAGGCCCAAAATGACCCAGTGGACCGTGCAAATTTTGATCTTAGTGTTTCCGTTTTTCCCTCCTCCCCTTCTAAGAGCTCCAGCACTTTCAGTTTTTTATCTACAAGGCCATGTAAGGGCTTATTTGTTACAGGAATAGTTGTACTGTGTAATGGCGTCTTTCATTTTACCATAACATGTATGATGGAATTCCAAATATATTATTTATGAAGATATAAATTGGTGAAATCGCAAAAAGGAATGCAATATGGTAACGTTTGGGGGGTTCCTGTGTCTACGTAATGCACTGTATGGTAAAAGCGACATGATACAATTATTCTATAGGTCAGCCCGAACACAACCACATGCAGGTTTACACAGATTCTCTAATGTTATATATTTTTTTAAAATGAAATCCTTTTTTTTGGCAATTAATTATAAATAAAATGGGACTATTGTGACGCTTATAACGGTTTTATTTTTTCACCTACGGGGCTGTATAGGGTGTCATTTTTTCCAACATGATCTCTAGTTTTTATTAATACCATATTTGTGAAGATCGGACGTTTTGATCACTTTTTATTAATTTTTTTTTATATATAATGTAACATAAAATCGGTAATCCGCGCATTTTTTTCCCTCTTTTCGTGTACGCCGTTTACCGTTCGCAATGACGCTTGTTATATTTTAATAGATCGGACAATTACGCACGCTACGGTATATTATATGTTTATTTGTTTATTTATTTTTATATGTTTTATTTATATAATGGGAAAGGGGGGTGATTTCAACTTTTATTGGGGGAGGGGTTTTGGGGTAGTGTGTTAGTGTTTTTAACTTTTTTTTTACACATTTGAAGTCCCTTTGGGGGACTTTTACATACATTAGTTTGATTTCTACACTGATGAATGCTATGCCATAGGCATTGCATTGATCAGTGTTATCAGCGATCTGCTCATTGAGCCTGCCTGTGCAGGCTCAGTGTAGCAGATCGCCGATCGGACCGCACGGAGGCAGGTAAGAGACCTCCGGCAGTCCGTTTTACCGATCGGGACCCCCGCAGTCACACTGCGGGGGTCCCGATCGGTAAGTGACAGGGGACTCCCGCGGTCGCGGCGTTTAAGGAGTTGATGACATGCGGCAGCGCGATCGCTGCAGCATGTCATTACCGGTGAGGTCCCGGCTGCTGATTGCAGCCGGCCCCCACCTGCTATGAAGCGCGCTCCGCTCCGGAGCACGCTTCATAGCGGGAGAAACACCCAGGGCGTACAGTTACGCCCTAGGTCGTCTGGGGACAGACTTCCATGGCGTAACTATACGCCCTGGGTCGTCTAAGGGTTAATTCATTTTGCATCTTATTCTTAAGACCAACTGTAAGCTGAGCAGTGATGTGTAATAAGTATGCAAGAACAGAATAAAACATTGATAGGCTATGTTCACACAACGTCAAAAATGGAGAAAAAACATCCGATTTCACTATTTTAAAAAAAAGGCAGTTTTTGCAGCAATTTAACTGACTTCAATGCAATTGCACCAAACCAAAGAAAAAACAAGCTAAACACCATAATAGCGCACACCTCCAAAATAGAGTATATAATCAAATTTTATTTATACATGATTCCAAAGAAAAACAAGACAAAAAGAAGCACCATAACAAACATGATTAAAAACAATTAAAAAACCATATAGGTATATAAGCAATCCAAAGAGTGAGAGGATATGATAGTCCTCTCACTACATCAGGACATCACCAGAAAAAACAACAAATCCTTCCTCATGGTCAGAACAATATATATAATGATATACAAAGACTCTATCTTATTGTGCAGTATAGTAAAATATACAGACTGGAGTTATTAATATATAATGAAACCCAAACGTCAAAATTGATTATCTACACTACCGATCAAAAGTTTGGGATCACATTGAAATGTCCTTATTTTTGAAGGAAAAGCACTGGACTTTTCTATGAAGATAACTTTAAACTAGTCCTAACTTTAAACAAATACACTCTATACATTGCTAATGTGATAAATGACTATTCTAGCTGCAAAAGTCTGGTTTTTGGTGCAATATCTACATAGGTGTATAGAGGCCCATTTCCAGCAACTATCACTCCAGTGTTCTAATGGTACAATGTGTTTGCTCATTGGCTCAGAAGGCTAATTGATGATTAGAAAACCCTTGTGCAATCATGTTCACACATCTGAAAACAGTCTAGCTCGTTACAGAAGCTACAAAACTGACCTTCCTTTGAGCAGATTGTGTTTCTGGAGCATCACATTTGTGGGGTCAATTAAACGCTCAAAATGGCCAGAAAAAGAGAGCTTTAATCTGAAACTCGACAGTCTATTCTTGTTCTTAGAAATGAAGGCTATTCCATGCGAGAAATTGCTAAACAATTGAAGATTTCCTACAACGGTGTGTACTACTCCCTTCAGAACAGCACAAACAGGCTCTAACCAGAGTAGAAAAATAAGTGGGAGGCCGCGTTGCACAACTAAGCAAGAAGATAAGCACATTAGAGTCTCTAGTTTGAGAAACAGACACCTTACAGGTCCCCAACTGGCATCTTCATTAAATAGTACCCGCAAAACACCAGTGTCAACATCTACAGTGAAGACGCGGCTGCGGGATTTTGGGCTTCAGGGCAGAGTGGCAAAGAAAAAGCCATATCTGAGACTGGCCAATAAAAGAAAAAGATTAAGATGGGCAAAAGAACACAGACATTGGACAGAGGAAGACTGGAAAAAAGTGTTGTGGACGGATGAATCCAAGTTTGAGGTATTTGGATCACAAAGAAGAACGTTTGTGAGACGCAGAACAAATGAAAAGATGCTGGAAGAATGCCTGACGCCATCTGTTAAGCATGGTGGAGGTAATGTGATGGTCTGGGGTTGCTTTGGTGCTGGTAAGGTGGGAGATTTGTACAGGGTAAAAGGGATTCTGAATAAGGAAGGCTATCACTCAATTTTGCAACGCCATGCCATACCCAGTGGACAGCGCTTGATTGGAGCCAATTTCATCTTACAACAGGAAAATGACCCTAAACACACCTCCAAATTGTGCAAGAACTATTTACAGCAGAAGCAGGCAGCTGGTATTCTATCGGTAATGGAGTGGCCAGCGATGTCACCAGATCTTAACCCCATTGAGCTGTTGTGGGAGCAGCTTGACCCCAAACTTTTGAACCGTATTGTAAATATCCTCTACTAATGTGTCAATGATTATCACAAATGCCTAAAAACAACTTAGTGTGAAAAGTGCTAAACTATAAAGTGCTTGAGTGCTACAAACTATGACATGGTATAAATGTACAAATATAATAAAACGCCAGTAAGGTAAGCACAAATAACAAGAAAGTTCGTCTGATCACCCTATGACCATGAGATCCGGTGTCCTGACTGAGACCCAACGCATGTCGTCACCGCAGTTACTTCATCAATTGCATTGAAGTCAATGGGAAGACGGACGTTCTATGCACACAATGCATTGAAAAACGTCCGTTTTTGCAGCGGACGTCAAAATAATAAATATGAATATTATTTTCAGATGTTTTTTGCAAATAGCGGACGTTTTGTATTAGTTGTTCACACACAGTTCTTCTATTGTCACCGTTCTTTCTCCATTTTTACTATTAAATTCAATGGTTTTTTCAATTAAGCCACAACCAAAGGGCAATTAGCAACCCAAAACTAAGATAATGTGCAAACACCCGTCATTGCTCTAAGGGGATGCCAGGCTTTGAAAAACGTCCGTTATTTTAGACTCAAAATAACGGACATCATTTTAAATGGAGCTAAAAAAAAACGTTGTGTGAACATAGCCATATACTGTAGGTAAAGAGAAGATATCCAGAGAGTCAAGAAAACTTGAGTCTTCCTTGATATAGAAGAAGTGATGTGAGAAATTCTAGACCCTATGAAACCTAAATTTCTAAGAGGTCACTTTAAAAAAACATTGTCGAAGTCTCAGGGGCTTTCCGACATATGTCTCAATTGTAGACTATTGACTTGATGAGTAGTCTAATGCAGATTTTTTTCATGGTCTGTGAAATATCTTACGTTTTACATTTGACAGAAACTAGATACATTTCAATAATAATCTGTTTGTCCATTATCTAGTCTTTTTAAGTAAAACACAGATCTGCAAAAAAAATAATACGAGGGTGCTGACTTATTAGTGTTTTTCTAGGATAAGTGCAACCCTGTGTTAGTCACTGCCTCTTTCAATAGTATTGACAAAGGGTTGAGTAGAGTCCTGAAACAAGTCAAGCATAGTGAGGTGTCTTTTCTAAGTAATAAATCTTTACCTTTGAATAACCTTGCTTGAAGACATTTGCTATATGGTAATACTGATGAAAGTGCCTGTATGTTTAGTTTTTTTTGTTTTTTTTTTATACATTAATAATTCTTAAATGTGTTTTCCAACAATAAAAAGTTCTTTCTATGTTTCTAGTCATAATGTCAAAACTAGAGATACTTACCTACGCCACTCTCCTGCAGCTTCTCTTCGATAGACTTCAGGTTCCCTTCTGCTTGTCTCTTCTCCCTGCTTCCCAGACAAAGAGACAGAGCATCACCTGCCCACTCAGCCAACTGCTGACCAAGATGGGACACCGTTGTAGACAGTGACTGAGGGAGCACATTCTCCTTTGACTGTTTCAAAAACATGAAGAGGAGGCTAGGAGTAGGGAACCGGGATTGGTAAGTATCACTTGTTGGTTATTCTTATATCATGTCCACTATCATATAAATAAAGTATTTTGCCTTAATACCACTTTAATTTTAGAAATCAGACAAATTCAAGCTGTTTTTTTTTATATAGTTGAAATACCGTTTTCAGTTGAAATAACGTAAGCTTCTGTATGTGAAATCTAAACTTTTCTGCTGTGCAGATATTGACATAACAGTTAGCATTGACAGAGTTTACTTCTTTAAAATGGATTTGCACAGCAGTGGTGCTCTCCATAAGATCATTATTAAAACTTTAAAGATTTGATGTTCTTTATCATTTGTCATAAAGAAAATTTATGGATTAAAAATAATCCCCTGAGAAAAAGTTTGCTCAAGGTTTTATTTTCTATAGAACTGCATTTTGGCTAGAAAGTAAGAATGTGCTACGGATGGCTCGATATACAAGACAACAAATAAAATATATATTTGTAAATGGTAGAAATAAAAAACAAAAAGGTATAATGTTGTTAGGAGATGCAGTTTGTTTTACACATGTACTATGTATGTGACTGGAATGCTGCCACCATGTGCTATGTATGTGACTGGAATGCTGCCACCATGTGCTTGGAGAGCACTGTGGCTTGAGAGAGACTTGTACCATGTGACTCACTCAACGCTGTAGCAGAGAGCAGTTCCTGCTACACTCACAGTCAGCACCCACATATTACACTGTACAGAAATGTGTATTGTGATGTGGGTTATACAAAACAAGCACAGAGCTACCCCCTCTACAATGACTGTATTGCAACATTGTGACAGGACTGGTGATTATTTTGTTCTTACACTACAGATCAGCATTATAAGTTTATAATATAAGGGCCTAGGATTCCTTTTTAAAAATGTCATGTGACACACAGATAGGCGGAGTGGTTTATAGGCTTAAAAACCATTGCTCCAAAGAGCTTATTGGGTCTCTTCCTACCTGCTTTTCTGTAAGTAAATTAGGCAAGGTTAGAAGCCAAAAGGCCTTATGGGAGAGTACTTAAACAGTACCTGTCGTTATAACTTTCAAAATCTTAATCAACGGTAGATGTGATATAAAGCAAGTTTGCTAATTTTTTTTTTGTTATTATGGAAAACACAGTACTTCCTGTATTGTCTCTTTTTTATTTTTAAGTCTAAATACAGGAAGTCGAATGTTTCCCAGGTCATCTGCACTCACAGAGAAGGCAGTCATTGATGGACACATTGAGCCTTGACTCTCTGTACAGCCCAGAATTCATGTGTTTAGTCTCTTTTTTCAACCAGCACAAGACTAAAAAATCTGCCTGGACCTGGATTTCCTGTAAGTATAGCTTTGTTATACAGCATGATAACTAAAAAAATAATGAATGTATATTGCAAACTTGAAACAAAATTTCACATCTACTGTTGATTTCGATCTTGAAAGTTATAACTACAGTAACTTTTCAAGGCGATGCATTTTCAATTACAGACACTTGGGACAGGCTATCTGAGTATGAACCCTTGAAAACAAGAATTGCATCATAATGGGGTGTAGGGATCTTCCCGGGGGATGGTGTGTTTGGACACAGTTTACATCAGACTTGGACTTATAAAAGATCAGCTTGGCGTTTACTTGCATCATAAACAGTCCAGCAAACATAAATACAGCCACACCGTGCTTTTAAGAACAAAACAAAACAAAAGGTCTTGCCCGTCTGGGCACTTACTAACAAACAGGTCACCTATCTGACACTTCGATAAGCGGTATCGCAGGGTATTAATAGGCCCCAGCAGCGGCAGTATTCCTTGTTCCCAGCAAACACAGCATGCAGGCTGTTCACTCCTGGCTGAGAGCAATTCCCTGCACACTGTGCAACCTTTTGCCTTCTCAGGCTGATTGCTCACCTGATCGCAAAACCTGAACTGGATCGGGGGGAGGGAATGGCAGATCCCACTACCAACCTATCCGCCATTCCAGTAAATCCAAGCCCGGAAAAATGAACAACTCAGCAGCATAATACTGCTGAGTAACAGATCTCTCCTGGATTTACCATCTCACACTATGCAGTAACCTAGGTGAGATGTACATCCCCTCAAACACTTTTCCAGTGACATGTCTACAGTGGATAACAAGATAGATCTAAAAACAATAGTTACGCTAAAATGAAAGGAAATTAGAGTAATTCAAGAAATAGAAAACAGTAATCTGAAGGGTTATTAGACACTCTTATGTTTTCTTCCTCCTTCCTCCATAATGTTTTTATTTTTTTAGTGACCTATTTTTTGCAGGAAAAGTGGTACTTTTTATTGACTTCAATCTATCATGTTCCCACAACATATTTTTTACATGAATAACATCCGTCTTTTGATAATGATCATGAACATTTTTCACGTAAAAGAGACATTATGTGAACATAACTTCTTATGTACTACTAAGCCAGAAAAAAAAGCCATTTTGCTTACTTGATTCTATAGCTCAATATGATTCCAACTATATCAAATTTGTAAACTTACAATAAAATTAAAAAATAATGCGTTATTATGATGCCTCTTCTGACCCCTTATAGCTTATTTTTCTGTCCATGTCAAGAACTGTTCAGAGCAAAAGAACTTTTCTATGGAGATTTGCTACTGCTCTGAACACTTCCTGAAACAGAACAGAAGTGGCAGCAGAGAGCACTGTGCCAGACTGAAGAGAATACACCACTTCCAGTAGGGTATACAGCAGCTGATAAGTGCTGGAAGACTTGCGATTTTTAAAAGGACATTAACAAACTTTCTGACCCCCCTTACTTGGGAAAATAATTCTTCTGAGTATCTCTTTAAGGAATCAGTTGTTGAGAAATGCAAAATGTGTTATTCACACGACGTACACGTAAGAACTAATTAAGGACAAATATAAGGCAATTATATTCCTAAAGTATTTTAAAATTAGTGTTTGTTTCTAAGAAAATTGCAACATGTAATATTTAATGATTTTCAAGCTGTTTTGTATTGTACACATTTGCTTATTTTACAGCATTTTCATGTCTCAGCACATCTGTTACTTATTTTGACCACATCTACATGCTTTGGGTTTTTGTTTTGTTTTTTACAGTTTTTGGTATTGTGCAGATCAGATCTTTAATTGTTTATATACTTTTTATGAAAGTTAGACTTCGTTTTACAGTGAACATGTATCCAATGGTATTCAAAAGAGAGGGTGAAGCAAAATATGAAGAAGTGCAGGGTTGTCACATGATTGCCTTGTTATATACAAATGAACAGTGGAGAGTTTTAGTAATTAGTATACTATGAACCCTTAAGAGAAAAAAATCTGTGTTATGATTGCTTACATTTCTTTTGTTTTACCAATTACACAAATTATTTAAAATGAAAGAATTTATTAAATATAACACAGAAAACATATTCGGTTATTTAAAAAAAAAAAGTTTAAAACGTATTAAAATAAATGTAAAAATGCAGCTCTTTGGTCACATGACATACAAAAAAAAATAGAATAAACATTTAGTGATAAATTATATCTAAAAAATTGTGATGTACATCTTTTTAAAAAAAATTTATGGTAAAACATAAAAAAACAACATTATTTAAATTTGGCATGGTTGGTCGACAAAGGGTTAACGCTCCACTTAAAATAAAAAATGTAAATATGCTAAATTTAGAGATTAGCATACTTGCCATGCTGGATGCAGCTCGTGGACAGGCCAATGGTTGCATGCAAATTTATATTCACACACATATAGGAACTCTAACTCAATCTGCTTATTATTTGGCATAAATAAGATAGTACTCACAATTATGTTGTCTCCACCAAGATTCTTTTATTTCTAAAGAGGAATTGTCAGTTACAATAAATATCAGTTCACAAAGCTAGAAGTCTTAGGCCTAGTTTACATATATTAGTTGCATTGGCCATTGCTCCGAGTAATAGGAGTGGCAGTAACAGATCATTGCTATGTCCTATGCAGGGCCGTCTTACCCATTGGGCATGGTAGGCGGCTGCCCGGGGGCCCTTGCGTCCTAGAGGGCCCCTGCCCGCTGTGACATATTCCCTGTCCCCGGTCCTCAAGCAAGCTCCCTTGTAGGTATTGTGCCTGTGCTGCCGTCAGCCGCTCCCCCCTTCCCCCCAGCCGACGTGACATCTTCCTTGCTGTTGGAAGTGCTGTCTCCATTGCGTTTTTTGGATACTTTGAAGCCAACCTGGTCTGGTTTGATGAGGCACGCACGGTTATTTTTTGTTTTTGCGCTGCGGAGAGATTGTGTTGTGAATTAAAGTTTATGTTAACAATAATTTGTATTTTTTATTGTAAGCAATTGTACTGGCTAGGGGCGGGGTTGCAAAGATGGGGGGATTTTGATGGCGGCGGCCGCAGGGGGGGGACCCAATTCGCACCTCTGCCCAGGGGCCCATAATGCTGTTAAGACGGCCCTGGTCCTATGGGCTCATAAATCATTTGTGGCGCCCCTCCTGCTGCTCCCCGTGCCCCTCCTCCCACTCTTAAACGCTAGCTTCCGGCATGTATAATAGCGCCAGCAACAAGCGGGGAACGAGGAGCAAGCGAGCTCTGATCTGACATGTCAGTGCTCGCTTGCTTTTTCAGATCGGCCCATGTAATAGAGGCTATAAGGTACCTGGTTGCCCAGCATTTAACTGCATCACTCCATGCCCTTTGTCAGACTAGATGAAAAACTATGCGGAAATGACCCCTTTAAGCTTTACAATCACCTAGTTGCCTTATTTTCTACATCTCCCCCTAGTGGCTGAAAAGCCAGATGAATGAGTGATCAAACAAAAAATTAACTAATTGCTCCCATAGATAATTATGTATACCTTTCTTTTCTGTTGATACTAATACTAATATTAATTACCAGTGTTTTTCCTAGAAAAATAAAAATAACATTTATTTGTATAGCGCTTTTTTTTTTTTTTAAATACATAGGTACAATACAGGTTATATTTATATTAAATTATAGAATACATAAATTAAAATAAAATTACAGAATTAGAGACCTGCTCGCGAGAGCGTACAGACTAGGATGACTGGGAGTGACACAAGAGGCAACAAGGGCTTTATTTGTCAATGTTCCAGTAATTGTGCATAAAGTCTCAAAGTGCCTATTGCTGATTGGGCGAGCACATTGAACGAACGAACGAACGATAGATAGATAATTTATAGATAAATAGATAGATAGATAGATAGATAAAAGGTAGCATAAACAATCAACAAAGTATAAGAAAAGGTAAAACATTATTTTAAACAATAATAGTAAAATCAAGGAATGTGCAAATATTTAATTTATGATATATGATTTAGTATCTGAGCTGTTTCTCATTCTAGTGCCTGTGGTTTTGGGATGTTTTTCTAAATGATTTAAGGAGGTTCAAGATAACAGATGAGCAACTCCCATTCATAGCCTTACTGACATTGCAATAAACCTATCACCTCTACCAAAAGAAGAACCCAAAGGACAGAACCCACGCTGCCAGGAATGTAGTAGCCAGCCATTCACTTTTAAATGTTCTCCACACTTCAGTGCACAGACCTAATTACTTTTCTACTTTCCCAATCCACTTTGCTGCAGCGCAATCAGAAACCTGGCATTAAAATATTTTAGGCTGCGAGGATCAAGGCTAATTATGGGGCTAAGCTGCACCTTTTGGTTTTCTATCTCCCCCTTTCTTGCCTCTTTTTTTAGGCTATTTTAAAGCACGCTCCACTGGAAGGAAAGCTGCCCAGTCCCAGTTGGGGGTGAAGTTAAGAGAGAATGGAACAAAAACCAACTCAGTGCAATTCAGTAAACTTCAATACATGTGGTATCTTTAATTTGAACCCACAGTTAGCTCCAGAATGGCAGCAGAAAGCAAAATTCTGAACAAAAAAAAAGATATGTTTAAAGTTGGGCAAGGCCCCATAAGGCTCTTGTTGGTGTTTAAGTAGTTCACCAAAGTATTTAGTACTGAGGGTTTCTAAACATTCCAGCTGAGAACGAAACCATGGATTCAGCTTCTTAAAGGTTTTGGGGGCTGGGAAAGTAACCGCCCTCTTGAACTGAAAGGTCAACAAACAGTAGGAAAGATAATGTCATAACAATGATGGAGCCAACTATTCCAGATTATAGTCATAGTAATAGCACTTTCAGAGTGACTAATCATACATATTAAATGGTGTAATTATTGTAATAATATCACCATTATAAGAACACCCAAGTGAGGGACATTTGTCATCTTAAGTAGCAAAATGATCACTGATCCAGCTCTTGAGGAGAAAAAAAAAAAGCCTTCCAGATTCGTAACTAATTGCAAATTGTCTCAATCTCAATATTCCAAGTGCTCGCAGCCACAGAGTAATTCTCTATATCGCCGCACCAGAGATCTTGTTCAATTAAATTTCGCAATATCAATAAGGATTTCATAATTTTATCAAAATCTTTTTCTTTTTAATTTGCCTTATGAATCATTTAAAATAACGTGAGCCTTTTTTTCTTTTTTTCTTTTTTCTCCCCCTTCGGACTAATTCCCATCTTTTTGCAGGCAAGAAGTGTTATTTACAATCCTGGTAACTAAAGAGTGAAAGAGGAATGCTGATCTGAGGCTCCTTTTCTGTCCCTGTCATCGGAGGACAAAGCACACAGTTACCCAGTGTCTGTTAATGTCAGAGGGGGAAAAGCAAATCCAGAGCTGAACATTCCACTGCCAATAAGAAGTTGCTGAGAGTGAATTAAATAGAACAATAAAAGAAAGTAGCACCCCCACAGTATGTTAACATCCAGGCCTGGGGATTTTTCCAGCAAACGTCAGACACTATTTTATATCACTATTTTATTTCTCTCTGATGGGAAAGACATTGTACGTGAGATCTTAGTATGGTTCTAGGTATAATATTATTTAAATATAAAAAAAATTAAGTATATTTATTGCCAGAATTCGCTGATGCTGAAATATGATTGGGTGTGTATAAGCAGCATCACTATTCATACTTTACATGCATCCGTTACTGAGCTACAACTGCGAGGCATTGTTTGGTGGAATGAAATATGATCACAGAGAGCTTTGTATGGGCTCTATTTGTATACATCATGTGCAAGGATTAATATTCAGGGTGCACAACAGTCCTTCCCTGCATATAGAGAGCCAGATCAGCTGTCTGAGTTTTTCCATAGTGTCCAACATGCATCAAAAATGTTGTATGAAAGTATCAATGTTAACACTGAGACCCTTTTTCATGGTAATTTACAATGAAAAAACAAATACAAGACTACATGTTCTATTAAAGTTACATAACATCCTTATAAACATCACTGAGACCCAAAATCATTCGACATACACAATAGGTTTGTAATCGGACATATTGATTTCTTATGTAACATACAGGTATTTAAAAATGAGTTAAAACCAAGAAAATGTGCAAGAAAGAGGCCAAGTGGAAGATAGGATAGGCAAAAAATAATATACATCATTAACCCCTTCCCATCAGCAATCTGTATATATACGTTCCTACTGCACATACTCTGTGCAGTAGGAATATATATACATATATACGTTCCTGCACTGACGGGGCCTCCTGATGTGAGCAGGACAGCTGCAGTGGGAGCGATCCCACTCACATCAGTGTCCGGGGGCAGGAGGTAATAAGAGTCAGCTGCAGTCCTGCAGCTGACTCTCAATAACCCCTTAAACGCCATGATCTACAGCGATCACGGCGTCTAAGGTGCTCAGTGGCAGATCAAGCATCGGTCACGGAGTGTAGAGACTGCTCTCAGGCAGGCTCTATACAAAGATTGCCGATAACACTGATCTATGCTATGGCACAGCATAAATCAGTATATGCACTCTAATGATTGCATATTTTACAGTGAATAAAAGTGTAAAAAAAAAAGTAATAAAAAAAGTTTTTTAACATTCAATGTTTATTGAGATTTCAAGTTTTAGATAACAGAAAAAAAGGGGGGAAGGGAGGAAATAGGGGAGACATAATAAACCATCGATCAACAGGCACTGAATACTGAATAAGTCAAAACTGTCAGAATAAGAAGGGGAGAGGGGAAGAGGGAGTAGGGGAGGGGGAGAGGGGAGGGAGAGGGCGGGGGGACTGGAAGGGTGCGACAGGGGTCACCTATTAACATCAGTCTCACCAATCGCCCAACTAAAAGCAATAGATACATACAGGAAGTAACAATAGCGGAGCTCCCAAATCCAAATGAGACAGGGAGAGCATGCATTGATTGCTCCTGACCTAGGAACAAGAATAAGAAGGAGATATGGTGTCTGCCGCCACGACCACTAGGAATATAAGTCCATAATTATGTTGGATAAGGCTATAAAGACCCAAAGCGATCATTTAACTGAATGGTAGGCATGGAAATAGATAGCGGTCACAGATTCTAGCTAAGATGTGAGGGGACAGAGAAGTTGTTTATACTCCTCAGTTTGTATAAATTCCAACCATTGGAACCAAGTCTTAGTATGTTTTGCCGATTCTTGCTTGGAATCGGCCATCAACTCCTCCATTCTGCAAATATTGGCTACCTCCGAGAGCCAGGCAGGTATAGAGGGTGATTGGGTGGTTTTCCATAGTCTGGGGATTACTGAAGGCGCAGCCATTAGTAAGAAACGTAGAAGGGATCTTGACAACTTTCTCTCCGGTAGGGGTACGATAGATAGTAATAAGGGAGCAGGGTCGTGGTCCAGGCGCGTGCCTGTGATTTTATGAATAAGGTCTATTATCTTAGTCCAGAAATCATGGATTGGTGGACACTTCCACCAGATATGCGTAAGTGACACTTTCTCCACTCCACATCGCCAACAAACATCAGAGGATGTTGTGAACATTTTATGGAGCACAGTCGGCACTCGATACCACCTTGTCAGCAGTTTGTAGTTCGTTTCCTTGGCTCTACACAAGATGGATGTCTTGAAACACATGGTAAGGGATTTGGTCCAATCAGCGGCTGAGATAGTCCTACCCAACTCCTCATTCCATTTCTCCAAGTAAGCCAAGAGCTGTTCATGGAGAGGTTCTAGGAATGAAGAATATAGGACAGAGATCATTCCCTTAATAGGAGCAGTTTGTTTGCAAAGTTGTTCAAAAAAGGACAATGGCCTAACAAGGTCGAGTCGCTCTTTATTCATCATAAAAAAATGTCTTAATTGAGTATACTCCATAAACCGCAGTCCGCTTCGATGGGTATCAGGGACCAAATCCTCATATAACAAAAGTGAGCCATCTCCTACCATGTCCTCAAAGCAAACCCCTCTAGTGCGAGAGAAACCCAGGAAAGTGGAAGCCGTCAAAGCTGGTCGAAAGGCTGGGTTACCCATTACCGGAGAGAGAGGGCCATCTGGTTTGAAAAGCTGGTGCCTTTTAGGCATGGAATACAGAGCTTCCAATATGGACTTCAAGACTGGGGACGTAGTACCTACTACAGCGGTTCTAGGTAGCCAAAAGGTTGAACTAGGTTCCCTACCAGAGCTGCAGCGCTCCAGCTGCTTGAAGGCTTGCGACAGGAAGCAATCTAAAATCCTAGAATGGATGACAGCAAAATAGTATAACCTGAGATCAGGTAAGGCCAGGCCACAGCAAGATTTTTTCCTGACCAGGATCATCCTCGCAACACGGGGGCGCTTGCCCACCCAAATGAAGCAAGAAAAGAGTTTTTAAAAGTGGTTCAAAACCCCTTATAAACCCCATCCCAATAAAAGTTTAAAAGACCCCCTTGGCCATTATAAAAATAAAAATATAAAAAAAGAAATAAATAAACATATTACATATCGTAGCGTGCAGAATTGTCCAATCTATTAAAATATAACATTATTGTTCCTGCACTGTGAACGGCATAAACGGAAAAAAATGCACCAGGATTGCTGATTTTATTAAATTATATATCACAAAAAATTAATAAAAGCAATCAAAAATTTTCTGTTACACCAGTATGATATTATTTAAAAACTAGAGATGATGGTGCAAGAAAATGACACCTCATCCAGCCCTGTAGGTGGAAAAATAAAATCGCTATGGCTCTTAGAAGGCAGAGAGGAACATTGCATTAATCTGAACTGGACTTTTGTGCATCAAAGGGTCTTGAAGGGGTTAATAAATACAATGATTGCACAAAATTTCCATAGTGTATAGTGCTTTTACAAATATATCCCTCCAAATATATTAGTGCATACTGTATGTTGGCAATAAAGTACCAAGTGCATAACTTATATAAGAGACATATTGGTGCTTTAAAAAAGTTGTTTGTAATAAGGTAAGTAATATGGGAAAAGTATGAGTACAATACCACAAAATGCCTGCAATGCCAATCCTAAGCCTCCATGTCAACCCAAATATGTACATTTTGTACAGTACTTCTTTAGGGAATAATGAGATGGAGACAGCAACAGGAGTTTAAATATTCAATGCAGTGATTGGAAATGGGCAAAATACCTGCTAGTAAAAGGCTCAAACATACTCCGAAGCAACATCATCTCTGTTTATAGCCGATCAATGGAAAAAACAAAGTTAGGGATCAATTCTGGTTCATGCGCGACCCTGTCCAGCTCGTATAGAGACTATAATAAAACAATACAAACAAACACATGTACAATACAATTGGAGATGAGCAAATTTACAGTAAACGAAGCTAATCACTTTGTTAGCTCTGCAATCTGCTTATCAGTCTTCTGCCTTTGAACTCTGTGTTGCTCTGCCCCAGGTGGCTGAAAAAGTCTTGGCAGAAGTTTCCCAGGACTGGCTCCAGCTTTTCCTGTCATCCGGGGTTGAGTGGCCCGGACTTCAAAAGCTGCAGGCTGATAAGCAGATTGCAGAGCTAACAAAGCGATTTGCTTTGTTTGAACTGTAAATTTGCCCATTTCTAAATACAATTATTGGAACATTAAGACCCAATTTTTTAATAGGAGGATAGAAAACACCTACATCACAAATAGATGAGGATAACAATAAAACAAACCGAGGGGAAGGCAAAAACACAACAAGTGCCTAGTAGTGCCTACAAAAAACAAACAATAAATAAAGGACAACAGTGATAGGCTATGTTCGCACAACATCAAAACTAGAGAGAAAGGCGGACGATTTTCATATTTAAAATAATGTGCGTTTTTGCCGCGATTTAACTGACTGCAATGGCAATGCATTGAAGTCAATGGGAAGACGAACGTCCAATGCACACAGTGTATTGAATAATGGACGTTTTTGCCGCGGACGTCAAAATAATGAACATGATCATTATTTTCGGACGTCTTTTGCAAACAGCGGACGTTCACACACAGTTTTCCTTTTTCCACCGTTCTTTCTCCATCTTTACTATTAAATTCAATGGACTTTTCAATTAAGCCACACTAATTGGCAATTAGTAATCCCAAACTAGAATAATGTGCAAACACCAGTCATTGCTATTATTTTAGACTCAAAATAACGGACGTCATTTTAAACTGAGCTGAAAAAAACGTTGTGTGAACATAGCCATAAAGTGACCAGTGAAAAAAGGTGCAAAGTGCAGTCACATAAAAAACAATGGAGAAATATGCAATATTTGGGATAAATGTAAATGTAAAAGCGCATATAAGAAGTAATGATGAAGTAAATGTATACAGCAACTGCTGTGTGGAATGGGACGTTGACAATATTGTGTCACAGCAAGTGTAAAAATGCATGCCATACAGGAAAATATTATATCTTTGAATATTTTCACAACACAAGTTGATGTAACACGTTAAAAAAAAAAAAAAAAAAACAGCAATCAATTACAGAGATAGGCTATGTTCACACAACGTTCTATTTAAGTAAAGAACGGACGCTGATTGCAATTGCCTCAGCGTCCGTTCTTTTCTGCAGGGGCGGCATTGCATTGAAGTCAATGCAATGCTGTCCGCTGTGTTCTCACATCGTTATTTTAATGCCCGATCTTTAGGACGGGCATTAGAATAATGTGCCTGTCTATTATTTCAGTGAACAGCGTCCGGAAACATCGACTCTTCACACAACGCAATGTGCAGCGCGAATGACTAATTGATTTGTGGGCACAGTCGACATTCGTTATTTCATAGACTTCAATGCATTTTAGCCAAGCATATTAAAATGCAATAACAGACGTCTTTTTAAACACAAAAAGCGGACACCTTTTTCCTTTTTAGGACATTGTGTGAACATAGCCTATGACAATAAATACGATTCCGACTTTATTTTTTTTCAGAGTGGGTTTGAAAATAAAAGAAGTGGTTGCTGTGAACAACATTAAAGAGGAGCTGTCACCACTCTTGGTCAGTCTGTTTTAGCAGATGTATGCATTTGATATTTAACCTACAGAGCTTTGGTTCTTATGTTGAAAATGTAGGATGTAAAAAAAATAGTAAACACAAGAAGGTTCCCTGCAACCAAACAAATACAGAGTTGATGGTTTCAGGTAGGTCATTACATGTGATAATTAGGCCAAGTAGTAAGGGTATGTTCACACACGTTGGCGTTTTATTGCATTAACACAATGAAGAACGGCTTGATGGCAGTTAATACGATTAATGACTGCAATGCAGTGATGCAGTAACACAATGAAGTGACGAAATGATCTATGACGAAATGATCAATTACTGCAATTAAATGATGCATTTACATTGTATTTTCATTGCATTACTGCCTGTGAGAACACAGCTTAAGGACTTATTTACATGGGCCAAGCAAGTCCCTCTAACAAGCACCAATGGTTCAATAACGCTCCACATGACTCAACTGTGACCCTTTAATTTTATCACTGTTGGTTGCACATCCCCTGTTTACACATGGCGGTGTGTGTCCAATAACAATGACTTTAACATATATAAAAATCAGCTGATAAATGAGCAGTTGTTTGAATAGATTTCAGTTTCAGCTTCTGCAGCAAATCATTCTAATCCCCAGCATCTTTTTTCAGAACTGACACAAGCGACACAAAAGTGAAAATGTCCCTTTTCATGCAAAATATATGCTCTGGAATCAAGGGTGCTTTTAAAATAATAATAATAATAATAATAATAATAATAATAATAATAATAATTAGGGTATACTTTTTATGCCAGGAAACTAGCATACTCTGCTTAGTAATGCCCACCAATTCTAAGTATATTTTCAGATTTTCCTTCAAATTCCCAACCAACATTTTGCTAATGTTCTAGGTTTTTTTGCGACTTCGACCCAAATCAATGAAAATAAATTAAATTATACATTATATTTACTCCATAATAAGTATCAATTACTGCCATATAAGCAAAAGGTATATGTCATGTGTGCCATTACAGAACAGGGCACTGGTCGGCTAGAGTGGTGTCTTGGATATAACTTAAGAAGGCTAAATAAGGGTAAATAGTTAAATAATGAAACATGACGTAAAACAAGGTATATCTTTTAGGACAGGCTTTATTGTGAGGCCAAAGAATGGCTTTTATTTTATAATGAGATCCATTATGTTTAACCACAGCCATGATTACTTAATAACAGCTGTTCTTTGGCCTCATAATGATGGTTGTCAAATGACCAGAAAAAGATAAAGTGGGAACATAGCCTTTCAGTGCCATTATTGGTTTAAGGGAATCTGTCAGCACCTGGGCCCGATCCTGTGCAGATTGTGTGCAATCTCGGGTCTTATACTGTAATGAAGTGTCAAAGAGGAGTAGTGGTTTGGCATTTGTGCCGCACTTCGGCACACCTCACCACTGCTTCCTCCTCTCTCTCTACTCCATGAATATTTTCTTATGGCTGGGCTTCTGTATGCTTGACAGTTTGCACACACCAAAGATGGAAAGAACAAGCAGGAGGCTGGTTACCAAATAATATTCATAGAGAAGAGGGATGAGGCAGTAGTGGCGAGGCATGCCAAAGCACAGCACAAATGCCAAACCACTATTCGTCTTTGACACTTCACAGTACGAGAACCACAGTACGAGAACCTAAGATTGCAAGAATATACTTTTCAGATGCATACTGAAAAGTTAGCACACTCACAAGGGACCCGCAACCTACAGTACACTGTCAGCACCTCAGGTACATTTCAGGTACTCACAGATTCCCTTATACACATAAAATCCAAAAAGTTGTTATTTTTTCTTAGCTGGACAGAATATTTTGCACTCCTGTCCAGCATCCATAGGCTATGTTCACACAACATCCAAAAAAGAAAAAAGGCGTCTGCTTTTTGTTTTAAAAAAGACGCCAGTTATTGCACCGGTTTAAGTTACTTCAATAAAATGCATCGTACTTTTTTGAGGTGGACGTCATTCAATACAATGTGTGAAAAAGACATCCGTTATTCCATAGACTACAATGCATTTTATAGAAGTTATTTAAAACGATGCAATAATTTTTTTAAACAAAAAGGGTACGCCTTTTTCCATTTTTGGACATTGTGTGAACAAAGCCATATTGTGATTTTGATTTTGATATTGTGATGTTTTTATTCCACTAGTTTACATCAGGTGCAAACATTTTTATTAAAGATTTTGATGCTTTATTTATATTAATTGCACAAACATATACAGTCTAGACTTTAAAAAGACTAGACTTTTCGAAAATCGTGCACCTAAAATATTCCAAAGAGTGGAACAGATCCTGGAAACCATTATGGTCATGATCACAGCAATTTTCAGTAATATAGAGCAGGAAACCTTGAGTTGGAAAAGGAAATAGCATCATCAAGACAGGCTATCCCACATGAAACAGCAAATGTCTTTAAGGTCACCAATCTGCTTTTGTAAATGAACCATTATACAATGGGGGTCCGATAACTTTTGTATGTACGTTATATATGGTTTAAATTGACCAGGAGGTCAAAAATGACCATATGGTATTAGATATATTGACTAAATTAATTGTCCTATAAATTATGGATGCTGACACTGAAATCGCTATCATCGTTCAGAAATGTGATTCCTTTGGCTTTTCTTAAACATGTGCATTTGTTTTTGTAAATGACTGGTACCTATTCTGCAAGAGTACATGGGTACACAAGGAATTATAGATGTAAAGTAACCATATCAGGAGTAATTAACATCATATGCACAGTATTCCAAGGCCTCTATCCCACACAAGCAATCACTAGAGATCCACCGCCCAGCAGGGCACCGTATTGACCCCTTTAAGATGACAGCGAATAAGTTACAAGGTAGAAGTCCCAGTCCATATTAAGAACACCAGAGGAGATCACTATATGGCTGCTTGGCGAGCAAGGGTATCTGGTATGAGACATTGCAAAACCCGTCGCTCCATGTAATAGGAGTAGAGGCAGCAGACCGCTGCTATCTCCTATGGGCTCCCCACAGCTCCCCCAAACTTACCGCTCACTGTCGGTTCGTGTAATAGCTCTTGGAGATCGCCCCGTGTAATAGGGGGCTTTACCCTGTTTAATAGAATGGGCCCTCTCTTTTAAACAAATTAGGTGATTGCCATTCTTATGAACAGTTCCTGTTCCATCTAATCATTATTGCCTGAAGCCCTTATACACCTTACATGCATACGTAATATAGGGAAATGAGATGAGATACCTGGCAGTGCTATGACCCAAAACAAGCAAAGGAGCCACGGGGAAAATATATAATCAATGTAAAGAAAACGATGGGTCTGTTTCAGAAATCATTGACGTAGACACTACAATAGACCCAAAACAGGAACGGAAAAAGTTTACTACTTACGGTAACTGAACTGCTTTCCATCTGGAATGTGAAATGTAAAAAATAAAATAATTGGAGTTTGCAAATGGAGGCACCTACCATATCTGCTACAAAAAAAAGATTCACCATGAAGAAAGGATAATGTTCCGCACCAACATATTTACAAACCTCTTTTTTTTTTTATCCATGATTAAAATTAGCATGCATAGTAAATAGTACCTAGTATTTTAACTGACAGTACTGATTATTCATAGAATCATAGCACATCATGGCTTAGGAGTGGAGAAGTGGACTGAAAACACAAAAAGGCTAGGTTCACACAATGTTGAAATTAAGTGGATGGCCGCCATTTGATGACAAATAATTACTGACTTTATTAACCATTAAATGATGCCCATCCACTCAGTTACTGTGTTCTCGATCCACTCCTGGTTTTGGTTAAAAAACACTGACCAAAATATTGAGCAAAAGTACTGTGTGTGAACAACCCAAGAAAGCAATCCCATAGACTGTAACAGCACTCAGTATTGTAGCAAACTGCGGGAAACTCGCAGTGTGAAATCCGCTGCAGTATGGTACGTGTGAGGGAATCCTTAGGATGGAAATCCTGATATCTTTATATCTGACTTTCCATTCCATTTCTGTTCATTCCATTACTGGCGTTGCTTCATCTGGATAACCAATGGTTCGTTGCATAAACAAATATTTACAAATTGGGATGCTGCTCAGCAACACAGTGATGTTTGGCTAATAAGGCAAAGTGAGTGGATAGGAAGACTATTAACATCTAAGGGTATGTCCACACTACAGAATTTTGGGCGGATCACCAGCTTGCGGCCGCGCCCATCTCCGCTGGCCCCATAGGACCCATAATCAGTTGTCCACCCGAAGAATGAACCCGCTCATTCTTTGGGCAGATGGGGGAATCTGCAAAATCTGCAAAAACGAAGCCTTTGGGACCAGTCGAAATGCGCGCGTCCATGAGCTGGAGCGAGCTGCGGAATCGACAGTGAGTGATCCGTCGAGATTCCGTATACACACTTTTATAGTCCAAAAGAAGATTACAACTTTTAGTACCTACCAAAGAGAGGAAAACATCTCCGCTGGCCCCATAGGACCCATAGTCAGTTGTCCGCCCGAAGAATGAACCCGCTCATTCTTTGGGCAGATGGCGGAATCTGCCAAACCATAGAACGAAGCCTTTGGGACCAGTGGAAATGCGCGCGTCCATGAGCTGGAGCGAGCTGCGGAATCCACAGTGGGTGATCCGTCGAGATTCCGTATACACACTTTTATAGTCCAAAAGAAGATTACAACTTTTAGTACCTACCAAAGAGAGTAAAACAACTATTTAGCACAAACTGCTGCTAACAACTAGAACCAAAGACATACTAAAATAGTATTCATAGGCAAAGGCAAAAGGTTTCTATTAAGACAAAAAAACACTTTACTTAGTATACGCACCTAGACAAAAACCCAGTACAATCATAAAATGACATCCAATTCTAACTTTTAACGTTACATAATCTATTTATAGAGCCGCCATTTTCCTCTGTGCCTACGGAAATCCCTGAGCTATCTATTTTCAGAAATTGCTGATGTATCAGCTATTTAAGGAAGCTCCAGACTCATAATCATTGAAGAGCTATCATCTCGATTGGAGCTCCAAAACCCCTAGGCTTTTTGTGAGTTAAATGCCACGGAGTGATCTATGTCAGCGATACAAAAGGAGACAGATGTTTGTGTTATTTAGTGAACGAATACAAATATTTTCACAGATTGTACTCTCGTAAGCATCGAGAAATTGTTAAATCTCTCTTTTTCCTGGTACCACTATAAAACCTCCTCTCAAACTCCAGATGAATGCAGGCGAGTTGTATTATTGACCTTCCCGTTTTTTCTTTTTGTATCCAGATCCAGGCAGGCAATGTGCTTTTTATTACTTGATTATTGGTCCTAACAATCTTAAAATACATAAAATAACACAATTGGATAGGTTTAAATGGCCTTTTAGGCTTTACAATCAGCGCAGATTATTAGCCATATGGCTGAAGAAACCATACATTTTTTCTGCATGATCATCAAAGGGATGAAAACTTTGCATCTTGTGTGAAAGAGGAAGGGTTAAGATAATATTTTTCTCTACTTATAACCCACAGGGGAATTTTCAATAAAAACATGAAAGTCAAATAGGTTACATCATTATTATAATATTACCTTTCTTCTTAATCTAAGCTTTCTGCCTGTCAACAGCAATGCACAAGATGAGGATCCCAGTAACAGTGCTAATTACCTTGTAGAATGTGCTCGGAAAACCAATAATGCCATAAACCTAAAATAGCCTTTTTACCACGGTATTTTTCCAGCCTAAGGAGTATAACAAGAGCCAGGGCCTTATTATGACCCTTTCTAATTGACGGTGAAAAGTAAGCTTGAAAAAATGTAACGGTAATAATCATGAGTGTTTTCTGCATAAAACAATCCGTGAGCCGAGGTCAGGGGTCAAGCACTCTAGGGCATACCTGTGTCACACACACTCGGCTCACACACAAAAGAAATTAACAGATTCTGGAAGGTGCTTTTATAGAGGTTAAATATTTTTTAGTGCCCATAGACTGCTCACTTGCAGAAAATAGACTTGATGTTAAATAATAATATTAATATTTTTTTTTCTTTCTCTATTTCCCTGTACAATAATATTCGGTATAAATTTAGAGGTTTCGAAATTGCAGCGTTGAAAATAGAGCTAATAGGAAACATCTGTTCTAAAGTGTAGCAGTAAACAATATAATCTCTATGTAACTGCAGAACCTATTTTATAGAAAAGGAGGCCCTGGGCAACAGAAAAAGCGGGCCTCTGCATTGTGGTCAGTTTTAGTTGTCAATTTATAAACTATATATATATATATATATATATATATATATGACTTATCAGTCATAAGTCTAATATCTAAAGGGGTTGTTGGGGATAAGTTGTTATTTAGCCATGCTGCCGCGGTTGCAGGGCAAATGGCAGTAATGTATACTTACCTGTTCTGCTCTGCTGAAGCTGACGGTTCTGGGGCTGCCTGATCTGCACCGCTGTCAGCATTTAGACATCTGCTGATATGCCGTTCCCACAAGAAATGGCCAGTCAGCATAGAGTTATACGATTTCTCGTGGGGTACCCCTAGTATACAGTTACAGTACCTACCAAATGTGGGCCAACGAAAGAGATGGAACAAGTTCAGTCTGTTAACATCAATCATGTTGATATTCTTCTTATTCTCTAAAAAAGATTGTGCAGATCAGGGTGGAGAAAGAAAGAGACAGAGGACTATGTTGCAGTCATTTAATAACAATTTGAGAGCAATCTGACTGGGAATTACTTTGGAGCCTACTTGAAAATTATTAACTTGGGTTACCTGTTATATCTTAGCTTTATCTACAGCCAAGCCAGACCTACCTAATGCATGTTTTATGTGATACATATTTACTATGTTCATTATGCAAACTCTATAGAGGCATACTCTGCTTTATTAACATGATCATGCTACCATTTGTATATACTGTTGTACATAATCCGACATGGAGATAGAGGAGCGGCTGCACATCACACCTATGGCTGATACTAATGCTGCTAAGCCTATTTTAAAAAAACAACTTCAGGATGTTGGAATATGAATTGATCAAGCCATATCGCCCCGTGTACCAACGTGCAGGTCTCCTGGTTCATACGGGTCCCTACGCTAATTCCACACCATGTAGGTCAGTGACTGCCACCCCCGCAAAGCGTGCACATGCAGGGAAGGGAGGCCATGGAGTGGCCCTGCAACCCCCATGTCATAGGACCAGACCCAAAATGCCCCCCTAAAAAGTCCCAGCCAGCACCACCGGCAAGGAAGGCTGCCCCCAAACAACACAGGTATGGATATGGTATTACACTCACCAAAACTGCTGCAGACAGAATGGGAAAAACATGGAGGTACTGTCGTGTGAGCACAGATATATGCTCTGCTGACTTAGGTCACATGGGTCTTTTAAAGAGGAGTGCCAGCTGCCCAGAAAGGGGGTTGCAGGGCCACTCCATGGCCTCCTTTCCCTGCATGTGCACGCTTTGCGGGGGTGGCGGTCACTGACTAACACTGTGTGGAGTTAGCGTAGGGACTCGTGTGAACCAGGAGACCTGCACGTTGGTACACGGGGCGATATGGCTTGATCAATTCATATTCCAACATCCTGAAGTTGTTTTTTTAAAATAGGCTTAGCAGCATTAGTATCAGCCATAGGTGTGATGTGCAGCCGCTCCTCTATCTCTATGTCGAATTTTGTATTTTTCTCCCCTTTCTGGGCAGCTGGAACTCCCCTTTAAAAGACCCATGTGACCTAAGTCAGCAGAGCATATACCTGTGCTCACACGACAGTACCTCCATGTTTTTCCCATTCTGTCTGCAGCAGTTTTGGTGAGTGTAATATCAAATCCATACTTATGTTGTTTGGGGGCAGCCTTCCTCGCCGGTGGTGCTGGCTGGGACTTTTTTGGGGGGCATTTTGGGCCTGATCCTGTGACATGGGGGTTGCAGGGCCACTCCATAGCCTCCTTTTCCTGCATGTGCACGCTGTGCGGGGGGGGCGGTCACTGACCTACACGGTGTGGAGTTAGCGTAGGGACCCGTGTTAACCAGGAGACCTGCACGTTGGTACACGGGGCGATATGGCTTGATCAATTCATATTCCAACATCCTGAAGTTGTTTTTTTAAAATAGGCTTAGCAGCATTAGTATCAGCCATAGGTGTGATGTGCAGCCGCTCCTCTATCTCCATGTCGGATACTGTTGTACATATTTACTGTATATTTCATGTGTTTGTCACATTGTGTGATGCATTATTTCTTATGACCATAGACCCCTTGATAAAGGTGACAGTGAAACAGCGGGCTCAAACTATACACAGTGGTGCCTTGGATTACGAGCATAACTCGTACTGGGACCCAAATCCACTTTTAAACCAAAGCAAATTTTCCCATAAGAAATCACTGATATGCAGATAATTGGTTCCACACCCCAAAATAATGATTTATTATTCCGAATAACATGTAAAACAAATGAAACAAACAATGAGAAACAGCAGAATACGTGATATCATAAGTTACTGTACAGTAATGGAGAGGATGGGAAACACAAGGACTGACAGAGACTGCAGGGAGCATGAAGGAATGAGCAGGACATATATGGCACAGTATAGCAGCACTCTCTGTCCGGGGAGAGAGGGGTTACAGATATGGAGAGATTACCTCCACAATCCTGTCCCCTGATGTGAGCCCCAGCCTAAAGTGGATCTGCTATGATTTGGAAGGTGAGGGAGACTTCCTGGGTCAGAGTACAGTGCTGTAGACCCCGCTATGCAGACCATGCCCCTCCTTCACTCAGGCTCCACCCAGTACAGGGAGCTCTTAAACCAAAGCAATGCTCTTAAACCAAGTCACAATTTTGAGAAACTGTGAGCTCTTAAACCAAAACACTCTTAAACCAAGTTACTCTTGAAACAACTTCAGTTCTCATTTTTTATTAAAAGGAACCAATCAGTACAATTGTGCTGATATACTGTAGTTCCCTCCAGCACCGTATAGAGCTACTAAGCAGTGTGCGGCACGTACCAGCCACGACTGCAGCAGCAGCTTTAGAAAGCAGAAAAAGAAGTTTTATTGTGTCAGGTGAGGCAGGAAGAGGGGCGGCAACTAGTCATCTGGGTGGGAAGCCACTGGTGACTAGTTACTGCTCTCTGCCTGTTGGTGCACAGTGCGGAGATGGTTGACAGGCAGATAGGCAACTAATGTGCCCCTCATACAGAAGCAGAGATGACTGGCAGCAGAGTCTGCCAGCCAGTCATTACAGAGACAGAGAACAGCTAAGCACCACGGTCAGGGAGGGATGCGGCCTTGGCCCCAACGTTGATAACTAAGGACGCCATTGGGTGCAGTGCATCCTTACAGCAAACAGCTTGCTCTGCTGCTCACTGATGTCAGGAGCCTCGGAAGGCATTTTAGTGCAGTCTGTAGTTAGTCAGTTATTTAGTTAGTTAGTTACTTAGTTATACCTTGTAATCTTGTAATAGATAGTCATGCAGGTGCAGTGAAATCAAGCCAATGTCTGGGTGAGAAAACATAGGAATTGCAATTCTTTGCATTGGTAATCCTGCCCACAGCAATTCCTAGAAGCAAAGGTGCAGCACAGACATGAACAGTATAATGAAAATGATCAGTAACTTCTCATGGCATCATCTTGTAAGAACTCAAACACTTGCACATATTGTTCATAAACTATAGACAAACCGTTTAACCGTATTACTTTTTTATGAAAGATATGATAAAAGACATTACACTTATAATTTGGGGATACTATAGAATACTGAACTGTACTATAGAAGCTATAAAAACAAGCCATATTTCTTAATGGCATAAAAGAATATTTTTAAATAGATCAATAGATAAATAGATAGTTTTAGTTGTGGGCATAAATGTGCAATTCATTTAATTTTAATTAACATGGCTTGCACAGTATGACAGGGTAAAAAAAGAAGTTCTACTTAATGCGTCCAATATTATGTTATAGTGAGACGTTTTCCCTTGCACATTGGCGTTAATATTATGTGAAATATGCATTGGAAAACGTACATGCTGGGTTTGATATGAATTATTCTCTTCCAATATACCTAGACAACTGTCATAAAGAATTACACTACAGATTTAGTGATGTTAAGTGTCAATTGTAATTTGGTGACAGGCATTTTATTACCTATGCATACTGCTCCGCTAGAATCTGCTTCTGAGTACAGAGGCCAGCATATCATTAAAACCCAGTGATCCTTTACTGATGACATAATTTGACTGGCAGAGAGAATGGCAAGGAGCTGCATCATTTCACCTTCATAGAATCTGCTCTCTGTCAGGTATGTATTTGGCTTAAATTAGAAACAGTCCAGGAAATTTGGCGCACTGATTCGTTTGAGCTGTTTTTGGGGACGGTCATAGAGCACACTTTATTAGAACGCAATCATCTCCCATTTCAGATAGATTGGAGCCATGTAAGCATGCTCACCCTGCTATAGGCAGCCTGTTTTGCAATGAAGTTTTAAACCTTTGTTAAAATTAATTTGAAGCCAGCATTTCAATAGATTACTAGTGAAGCCTGTCACCAAAATAATAGGGGAGGCATAATCATGTCGCCTATCAGCTGTGGATATAATTATCAGCCTGGAGTGAAGGGTGCGCGCCGTAAGGGAAGAGCTTGTGTTTATTGAGACACAATCCCCGTTCAGATATAGCGCATCATGATAAACAAATCTGCCATTATTCTGGGAATTTAGAAAACTACAAATGTAACATGGCTGAACAAGTTTACAAAACTCCCTTTAAAATAATAATATTCTGTATAATGTCCTGCACCTGGGCAGTACTACATTTCTATACAGATACGTAGATAGACAATATTGTTAGATGACTTTAGTGAAAAAATGTCTTTCTCCACTTCTTCTTTTCCCCTTGACTATTGTACTTTCAATTCACTGCAAAATCCATATTGGGCAACAAAACATACAGCTTACCCTAAAAAGCCAACTGAAAACACAAGTACACTTTATGGCTATGTTCACACTACGTAAAACTACGATGGCAACAACGGCCGTAGTTTTTGTGCAGCGAAACACAGCCTATTAAGCAATGGCATCCCGGCCGGAGAGTACACACATCGTATACGCTCCGGCCAGGATTTGTGTGGCCCCGCAAATAACTGACAGGTCAGAAAGCCCTGTCAGTTCACACAGTGAAGCGAGCGGCTCCGGCCGCTCGCTTCACTGTGTGCTATGGTAAGCTCTGATGCGGGCGCGCTCTGCGGCCAGGGTCACAGAACGGCCGGTCTCATACGTAGTGTGAACATAGCCTAAAACTTTATTTCGTAACATTTTCTCATACCGTGAAAATAATTCTATCAATGGATCATAACTAGAACATAAAGACAATTAAAATTGTGTACCTGCTGTATGAATACATTTCTAGGCGTTTTATCACTAAAGTAATGGTATTAGACACGCCATTACTTACTCATAGGTGGAGCTTAGGCTGCTAACCTATCTTTACTTATCCTCCTGGCCACCATATATGAAGGCAAAACACCAATGCAAACCATCTTAAAAAGATGCAGGAGAAACGTCAACTTGATGCTGATCAATGGGAGTAAATGCGTGTGACTATTCTAATGAGGATTGGTGGATATTTTGTTCCAATATCTTGTTACTGATTCATTAAAATGTGACACTGCCATAGTGACTGCATCTAGGTAAAAAGTTGCAAAAAAAAAAAGTCTCAACAAAAAATAGGCGCAAAGTTCTTGATAAATTTACCCCATTGTGTTTACATAGCCTATGACTAAGAAACTTTTTAATTATTGCATTTGGTCACATATAATATTTCCTCCTTTTCGATAATAAATCTACCTAGAGGGGGGAAGAAAAATCCAGTTATCAACACGTGAAAATATTAGTATTAGACAATGGAAACCTGTGTCAACACATCTACAGTTATTAAGTTATTATTAGAGATGAGCGAGTAGTGAAATATTCGACTTTTGAGAATTTGAATCTAATAGGCACCGATATTCGCCTATTCGAACGAATATTCGATCCCATTATAGTCTATGGGGAAAAAATTCTCGGCACTTGGAAATCCAAATTCGACCACTTGGAGGTCACCAAGTCAACGGAAGCAAAGCCCTTATCAGCGAGCAGTAAGAACCTTCCCCTAATCCTCCAAACTCCTATAGCATATAGTAAGGGCAGAAACTTGAGCAACTACAGGATGGAAATGATCGTTTTTCATCACCTGTATAAGTTTTCTAATCATTACATAAATCTATTCTACCTCAACAGTAATAGAGACCCTCAACCAGCTGTCGGAGGAGACAGACAACCTCTCTAGGAAGGCATATGGGGCAATGCGCACCTTAAGGGATGTGCAGCTGGGGCTGAGAAATCTGAAGGGCCAGATCGACAAGTTGTGCCAAAGGCGTTGATGTCTTTTTTTTTTCTGTTCATTTCTGTTTTTCGTTATTTGTTTTCCTAATTTTATAATTCAAATTTGTTATTATTTAGATCTCTATGCATACACTATGCTGAAAGGCAGGCACTTCAGCTCAGCCTTCCAAGAACAAGGTAGCAGGCAGGCACTTCAGCTCAGCCTTCCAAAAATTAGGTTGAGGACCATCAAGCAAGCCCTGGAAAAATGAGGTTGAAGCCCATCAGGTGAGCCCTGGAAAAATGAGGTTGAAGCCCATCAGGTGAGCCCTGGAAAAATTAGGTTGAAGCCCATCGGGTGAGCCCTGGAAAAATCAGGTTGAAGCCCATCCTGTGAGCCCTGGAAAAATGAGGTTCAGGCCCATCAGTTGAGCCCTGGAAAAATTAGATGGGGGTCCTTGAGTTAAGCCCACGAAAACATTGGCCATAGTAGGCCCAAAAGGTTTTTCTTTTTTAAAGTCACTTTGGGGACCATGAAGCGAGACCCCGGGAAAATTGGGTCTAGTAGGCCCTACAGGTGCAGTCAGTGGTTAAGGAGGAAGTAGGAGGTTGAGGAGTAGTACGAGGTTGAGGAGTTATAAGCCTCAGCCAGTCAGGTATCACTTTCCTTTTACTGGGCAACTGGCACAACAGGTATCACTTGCCTTTTACTGGGCAACTGGCACAATAGGTATCACATGCCTTTTACTGGGTAACTGGAACAATAGGTATCACTTGCCTTATACTGGGCAACTGGTACAATAGGTATCACTTGCCTTTTACCGGGCAACTGGCACAATAGGTATCACGTGCCTTTAACTGTGCAACTGGCAAAATAGGTATCACTTGCCTTTTACTGGGTAACTGGCATAATAGGTATCACTTGCCTTTTACTGGGCAACTGACACAATGGGTATCACTTGTCTTTTACTGGGCAACTGGCACAATAGGTATCACGTGCCTTTTACTGGGCGACGTTTACGTGCCCTTAGTGGGCTAAACCAGGGACACTGTAAGTCACTTGTACACACAGGGTACTAGAATGAATACAGCTGCTGCTGATGCTGCTGATGTTGCTGTTATATCATCTATGTCTTAGCACAGAGAAGTGCTTTGGATTCAAAGATGACCTTTTTCGCTGGATCTTAGCCCTGAAAAGGACTTTTGGGTTCTGTAGTAAGCCTGTCTAACCAAAACGCTACTAAAACCTATCTCTCCCCGCTCAAAGATCTTTCCCTGGCCATGTTGAAAGCGCATCTGCGGTCGAGAGGCGAAAGTCAATTATTAAATATTTGAGGTCATGTGGTTCAGCCATCCAAGGGGGTAGACGCCGTTATCGCGCCACGTGCGTACTCCCAGGGTCCCTTACGGCCTCCCTGCATGGTGAGTGGATTAAAAAAAGTGCGATGGGAGGGCTCTCGAATGTTTCCTGCGTATTCGTCACACTACTCAATTGAATTTGAATCTTTCAAATACCGCAATATTCGTTTGAATACCATCTCGATCGAATCGTATTCACTCATCTCTAGTTATTATTATTCATTATAAGATATGCGAGAAACAGCATTGTATAATCATCATATTACACATGGTAAGAAGCTGCTATTGCTACTAACTGACTTGCTCCACATAGGCAGCAATAACTGCAACCAAACTTCTATCATTTTCCTTAAGTATTTCAAATACATGGCAAGGAACTTAAGTTTTGTCTTAAAATGAGTAAAAATATCTGGAAAGGGTCCCAGGGACTACACAGCAATTACCTTAAAATAAAGAAGACTTGGAACATTGTGAATCTTTGCTGAAGCATCTGATCTACCAAAATGACTACAGGGGCAAAACAATAACAGGGGCAAAACAATAACAATACCTACTGCTCAGTTTACATGCACAGTGCCCTGGAACCAAGGTCAGTTGCTTGGTAAGTGTTCAGTAGCCATGTAGTAGCGATTAAATACAGGCCCCACTGCTTTGTACATAGTTTCCCTGGTGCCATAATTCAGCATGTTACAGAAATTATGGACAGCTGCCCAAACGTTTTTTTGTGTGTGTTCATGATGGGAGTAGTGGCTACCACTACTTGGTCGTGCACTCCATCCATCCCATCTTGTGGATTATTTTTGCCAGTATCAGTTGGATCCTGTATGCCCAGAGTAAATGCTTATTATTAAGCCAGGAGAGGCCAAAGTATAGTGTAGGTTCGATCCCATGTATGAGGCCACCTTACCATGGAAGGATGGTACACACTATTTGCAAATGGTATCCCAAGAGACTCATTATTTTAATGGAGATTTTCTTCAGCAGTTGGGGATCTGCTTTTAATGATTTTCATATCTATATTGGGTTTATGTCTTGTCATTAGCAGTGAGCTGTTGCATTTTTGTGTCTTTGTGTGTCTTCAAATTTACTGAGCTGGTGTTCAGTAGGCAGCAAGGAATACAATGAAGACCCTGCTGCTTAGTATGTAGTTTAGGGTGTCAAAGAAATTACGTAAAAAAAAAAGCACGGACACCTATCACGGACAATGTTCTATGCATGACCCCTTAAGGACAGAGCCCAAAATGGCCTTAAGGACCGGGACAATTTTCAATTTAGCGGTTTCATTTTTTCCTCCTCATCTTCTATATGCTATAACTCTTTTATTTTTCCAGCTACAGGGCCATGTGAAGCCTTGTTTTTTTTCAAGAACAGGTGTACTTTGTAATGGCACCTTTTGATCTACTGTACCATAACATGTATGATGGAACCCCCAAAATATCATTTATGGGATGAATTATGGAAAAAATACAATTCTGCAAATTGTGGGGGGGGTTCCCTGTTTACATAATGCATTTTACAGTAAAACTAACATTTTATCTTTATATTTATTCTATAGGTCAGTCTGAATACAGGGATAAGCATTTCATGTAGCTTGTATAATTTTTTTTATTTTTTTGCAGAGAGGTGTGAGTACAATGGCCCTTTTTTGATGTACAGGGCTGTATGGGGTGTCATTTTTTGCGCCATGATCTCTAGTTTTTATTAATACCATATTTGTGTAGATGAGGCATAACTGATCTTTTTTTTTTTTTCATTTTGTTTAAAATAAATTGTAATAAAAATAATAAACCCTGGCTTTTTTACCGTTCACCGTGCGGGACCAATATTGATCTATTTTATTAGATCAGACGATTACGCACGATACGGTATATAATATGTTTGTTTATTTATTTTTATGTGTTATATTTATAAAATGGGAAAGGGGGGTGATTTAAATTTTTATTGGGGGAGGGGCTATGGCATGTTTTTTAAAACTTTTTTTTACACTTTTTATGTCCCCTCTTTAACATTTTTACATTACATTACATACACTAATCATTGCTATGCCATAGCATAGCATTGATCAGTGTGATCTGTGATCATTGCATAGAGCCTGCCTGTGCAGACTCTATACATGGATTGCTGATCTGAATGCCGGGAGGAAGGTAAGAGACCTCCGGCAGTCAGATAGAAGGATCGGAACCGATTGGTCAGTGACAGGAGCACAGCATCTCTCACTGATGTAAGTGCGATCGCGGCAGCCCATCATTAACAGTGAGGACCCAGCTGCATATAGCAGCTGGTCCCCATGTGCTTTTAAGTGAGCTCACTTCAAAGCACCGCCGGACTCCATGACATACGGGTACGGCATGAGTCCTTAGGTGACAGGATTCCGTTACGTGCCCGTACGCATGGGTTCTTAAGGGGTTAAGAGGCTATAGTGGCCACGCTATATCTTCACTTACTCTACTTAGCCTCACTGGAATGAGCACTCTGCCCCTTGGTCAAGTGAATGTTCACACACACCTTGTGCTTCCTGCTCAATGTGTAGTTTTCATGGGGTCTAAGTGTAGGATGCCATAGAAAAAAAGTACAAAAGCAGGGACTCCAGTCTCTTTGACAGGAGCTCCTGTTCCTAATCAGTAAGTAGCAATAAGTTGCTATTTACTGTTTGGCCAATTAGGTAAGCAGCGATGCTGTGCTGTGCTACATATCAGTAGCATCTGTAAGCTCTGCACCCTGCCCAGCAAAGGCAGGGATGAATGCCAATCAGTCAAGCAGTCCAAAATAAATTTGAAGTCTGATTTTAATAAAACCTTGTAAAACTAAAGTTGTCTCATCTCTACTCTTCAATAGCAAAAAATCCAGGAAAAATAGTGTTCGTATGAGATTATGAGACTTGTATGAATACAACAGTCAGCTCTGCTTGGAGGCACATGGAATCCCTGTAGCTCTATATAGTAAAGTGTGCTGCCATAAGTTGTCTTCCTGTATTGCTGTATTACAGACATTTCTCCTCTAGAACCAATTCTTTTAGCAGAGCACACCACTGTAATATAGCCTTACAATCAGACCATTTTTTTTCTTATGGTTTAAAATAACATCAATTTGGGCATATAAGGAGGTAGAGTAGAGCCCATACAAGTTTCTGAGTGCCATCTTGCAGCTTCGTACAATTCAGATTTTTACAGAGCTGTAATACAGTAGTGTGCATGAGCCCTAAGGGTGAGTAGCTTTCATAACATTTGTATAAAACATTTGGAAGCTCTTCAAGCTATTTGGAATACAGCTTTACTCAGTTTCCTTTAGTCTGATATAATATTTGTTTGAAGTGGAAGTGCTACTGCCAAACCCATCCCTAAAGTGGCATCAGCATAACATATCCAGCACATAGAAAGCATATTTGGGCCATTCTGTTTTGCAAAATACTTTAAAGTACCTGCATAATCTGGCATCGAAAACTTCACATGGAAAGCAGCAAGCTTGTCCTCTTCATATCACTAGCTTCGGTGCTGGGTTAGACTGTAATATAGCAGCTTTAATAGGGCCGGCGACAAGGTCAAGCAGGTGCTAAAACCCAACCGAGGCGGAAGAGAAACTTAGGACCTGGTGTGTGGAAGGGGGAAACACTAACAATGAGCCATAGATTGTAATGTTGTCTATGAGAGCTTTTTTCTGATTAAAAATCTCATCAGTATTCTTCATTACAGGCATAATGTACTAGTATTTATAGACATACCGTATTTTGTGGCGTATAAGACGACTGGGCGTATAAGACGACCTTCAACTTTTCCAGTTAAAATACAGAGTTTGGGATATACTCACTGTATAAGACTATCCCTCTTCCAATGCACACCAAATAAAAATTAATAAAAAGCAGACAGCTGTGAGATCTGAGAGGCAGAGAAGGAGGTACAGTAATACCGGTAGGATACAAGGGCGGGCCAGATGGGTGAAAGATGGGTGTGTTTTTCTAGGCACATAGCCCCTCTACCGGATCTCTTTTTTCCATATCCCGGATGCCTGCAGCTTATTTTGTCCTCGATACGGTTGCTGCATAAGGCGGAGATGCAGCCTTTTTTGAGCTCCCCCCACTGTATGGAGCGACCGCAGATTCTCCAGTCCAGTTTTGCAGTTTTTCAGCACCCATCCTATAAGTTTTATACGCAGGAAAATAAAGTACATTTAAATTAAGGATGAGCGAATTTACAGTACTAATGAAGCGAGGCGGTTTGCTAGGCTTGGCAGCTGGCAGCCATTGAACTCTGTGCTGCCCCATGCCGCTCTGCTCTGGATGCCTGATAAAGATGAAGTACTGAGAGAAGTACTGTAAGGCTGCGTTCACACTACGTATATTTCAGTCAGTATATTTCAGTCAGTATTGCAACCAAAACCAGGAGTGGATTAAAAACACAGAAAGGCTCTGTTCACACAATGGTGAAATTGAGTGGATGGCCGTCATATAACAGTAAATAACTGCCATTATTTCAATATAACAGCCGTTGTTCTAAAATAACAGCAAATATTTGCCATTAAATGGTGGCCATCTACTCAATTACAACATTGTGTGAACAGATCCTTTCTGTGTTTTTAATCCACTCCTGTTTTTGGTTGCAATATGAGGACCACAATACTGACTGAAATATACTGACTGAAATATACATATACTGACTGAAATATACGTAGTGTGAACGCAGCCTAAATTCGCTCATTCCTAATATATTTGCCAGAACCAATAGAAACTTAAGAAAAGCAAATAAACAATTACCTGTAACCTTATTTGTACCCTGTACAACACATATGAATAAAGGAGATAGCATTAAAAATATATATATAAAAAAGGAGCAAAACCCACAACAGAACATGGCACTAGTACCATTAATAGCATATATTATACAATGAAATAATGTAAACCTGGAGAATTGAACATCATTATTTACAGTCCTGTAAACCCTGTATTTAGATAATGTAATTTTTCAAATACCCTGCATATTTGTTTCCTAATTATATACTGTATGTAAGATGCAGGGTGTGTACCAATACAGGGTGGATAGGTAGCAGCTACACCCTAACCCTGGTGCTCCATGGGGCCCCAAAGAATGGCTTGTTTTTTTTTGTTGTGTGAACGTGGCCTTAGACTGGAAATAGTACATGGCAGATGAGGAGGGGGGCTATTACAGGTTTTTACACTGAATCCCAGGAGCTTCAAGTTACACTGTTGGTCATATGTGCCTTTTGTGCCATCATGTGTAACCTAGTAGAAAAAAGGAGAACAACATGCCACACTTGTATACTTTTATGTGTATTCATTAAGAACGTGTTATAGCAACATTTTGAACATGATTGATCCTTCTTCAGGATCTATAGGAAAATTGTCTATTAGAATAGCATACAGACGTGGACTGGCTGCCTTCCCCTGAGGGCCCGTTCACACAGCGGAAAATAGGCAGAAATTCTGAATGGAATTCCCTTCGTGCCCTCGGCTCGGAATCCCGCCTGTCTCACTGCCTCAATGTTAAGTATAGGATGCCTCCGCTCTTTGCGGCTCTCCACTGAAAGAATCGACCACTAAACAGGACAGCAGGACATTTGATGATGCAACTATAGAGAAGTTTGTTTAACTTCAGAGACAAATCTAAAATCAAACCTGCAATACAAACCTGCAAAACATGACAACCATATGTGCCAGTTGGTTGCCTGATCTGTGTTCATCCACACCATGTAACCCGTTTGGTGAATAAAGAAATTTTTGTATTATTGCTACATGGGTGAGTGCCAGACTTTTCTTCTCCTTTTGGAAAGACTATTGGATAGACTGTTTTCTTTCAATCTGTGCACCATCTGTAGCACGCTCCGTGATATTGGCCACAATGCACACTGGATGACGGCGTCTATTAGCGGTTGTGAGTAGTGCCGAGAATCTTGTTTGTGCCGAGTTTCTGACGATTATGCAAGTTTAATAGTAACAAGACCATAAACCATTTGGTGTGAAATACGTAAAGAAAGATAATGTACAGCAGCACTTGCCATAAAACTTGATCTTTAGTCAACAGGAATATGGAGACGCCTCTCCTCACAGCCTCAGCCAACGGGCATTTCACGCTTCCCAGCGCTTTCTTGAGGCTGGATATTGAAGAAACATCAGGTTTTATTGTTAGTGCTGCTAGACTTTATCTTTCTTTACTTATTCACTCCTGGACTGTCCTATAACCAAGCTGAGAACCACTGAATTTGTCATATGTGGATTTAGGACCAGATATCTATGTCTGCTGGGAGTTGTAGTGCCTGTGAAATCTCTTGCTGGTGGATTAGTGAAAATTACGCAAAATAGTAAAGAAAATCTTCCTATAGTTATAAAGACTTTTAAAAAAATAGTTTACATATTATGATGTAACATCTGTGTTATCACCGATTTCAAATAGTATATGAAATCCTTCTATTTTGCCATCTATTCATTGTTATACTCAGCACTATGCTCCTTTCATCATTTGAAGTGCAGAGGGCACAGCATAGCCCCTTTATAGTGATGTGTATTAACAGAGTAGCAGATTTGCTCTTTATATAGAATAATGCCCTTTTACTGACAGGGGGAAAAAAAAATAGCTCAGCATTGAGTTCTACCAATTTCACATCATTTCACACCTATTTTCTAGCTCCCCGCTGTGAATCTGTTTCACTGAAACTGTTGACAATGTTCACCTAGTACAAGATTTCTCTTTTTCATATAGAAAGCGTCTTTTGACATATTTAGTTTTGCTTTCTACACAGGCAAACATATTCTGGAGACTACTGATATATCGTGAACATTTCCCCGTGCCCTGCTTATTTTACTGTGCAATAAATAGCATAATTTATTCAGCCAATTTCAGTCCAATGATATAAATCATGCTTCAGCTGACATCCAGCTTCTGATAAATGTGTTGTTTAAACTGGAGGAAACATACCACCGGAGGTTTAATCAGAAGCTCTAAACATTTCAAACGTTTGCAGGCTTTTTTCTTGGCAAGAAACTGCTGTACTCTACTTGTTGCATCTTTCTTTTTTTTTTTTCCTTGGGGATTTTCGTCTTTCCCATGAGAATATTGAAGTTTTTCCATGCGTTGGAGAATTTATTTATAAATAACTGTTTAAAAAAAAAAAGTTTATTAGGGCAAATGTTAAGTCCTTGGTGTTTTTGTTGTGAAGAAAGACAGATTTCAATTAGAAATTGTAGCAAGAGTTTATTTATTTTTTCCTGATTTAGAGGTTTTACGCAGTCTTTTGTGCAGAACAACTTAAAGGGGTTAGCCTATGTAAAAAACGTATATTTATAATGAAGAAAATGCAACATTGAAGAATATTTACTAAATAATTTGTTAAAAAACAAATAAAATTTAAAAGTCAAGACAACTTACTGTACATTGATTTACGTGGTATAATCAACTTTCCCTGCAAGAACATGTAAGAATTGAGCAACTACTACTATTCTCACGATTCCCCCTTTTAGGCTATGTTCACACAACGTATTTTTTCATATTTCTGCGGCCACTGTTGCCAATTGCAACAACGACCGTAGTTAATACAGTAGCTGGTTTGCTGTCTATGGGGTCCTGGCCAGAGCACTCCGGCCGGGACTCCTAGTGGCGCCGCAAACAACTGACATGTAATTTTTTTTATGGCCGCTATTCATTGAATAGCGTCCGCAGAAAGCTCAGTTAGTTCACAATAAAAAGCAAGCGGTTCTGACCGCTTGCCTCATAGTGTGCAGTGGGGAGTTCTGATGCGGGCGCACGGATGCGCCCCCATCAGAACTCTGTGGGCCCAAAGATCATCTGGCCGGTACTGCTGTACCGGCCGGCATGATCTTTTCAGAGACCGGCCGCTCCCTGACCCGGGTGGGTCATGGGACGGCTGGTCTCTTACACCATGTCAACATGGCCTTAGACTATGTTTTCACAGCGTAATATTTCAGTAAAGAACGGGCAATAATTGCAATGGAAGCAGCATCCGTTCTTTACTGCAGGGTCGGCATTGCATTGAAGTCAATGCAATGCCACTTGCTGTGTTCATACAGCGTTCTTTCAATGCCCGTTTTTTAGAATGAACGTTAAAATAATGTACCTGCCTATTATTTCCAGACGCTGTTCAGTGAACAACATCCGTAAATAATAGCTGTTCGCACAGTGTAATGTGCGGCGGTGGTGCCCACAAGTCAATGTTAAAAAAAAGAACAGTATCACCTGTGGGAACGTCCTGAATGTAGCCCGGCAGACAGCAGTTTAACAGCGTCCGTTGTGTAGTGAACATAGCCTTACAAAGATTGCCTTTACTTACAGTTGTTTGCATTCCCCTCTACTACTAGAGTAGTAGCATGTTGCCCCATACTACAGGGTGGGCGAGAAGGGAGATAGCTTTATTGAGGGTATCATGTAACACAGTCAGGAGATAAACACCAGGAACCTGGCTGTGGGAAGACTGTTACACGGGATGATTGTGATGCGAAAAATCGTTATATCGTTCGAATTTAAACAATAATCATTTTGTGTGTAAGCTGGCAATGATTGAAAAATCGCTTGTGTGTCGTTGACGGCATCTTTTGCACTGAACCTAAGATCATTGTTAATCATTTGCTAATCAATCGTTGTAACTCAACATTTGTTCTCTAATCGTTCACTAATCGCTAAGGTTAATTCCATATCGTTCGTTCATCTGCTGGGATCAGATGGAGGAAACGATTGTAGTAATGAATGTAACTAACTACTATCGTTCTGTATAATATGGTGAAAGATTTCAGGTAGCTCTTATTAGTGATCGTTAATCATTAAAAATCGCTTTGTCTGATAGGACCCTGACTCTAGGCGAGACTGGATTACAAAGGCATTTCAATTATGATATTTGCTAAATTTTACAATTTTTAAAGAACGGAAAACCAATTTATTAGTTTTACACAGCTACCAACTTGTACAGAGCAGCGCTAAGTTACATGTTTTCCTACACTGACATCCCCAAATAATTAAAAGGTTTTCCAGCATAAGCTAAAAATCTACGCTATGGCCTGGGCTGCAGAGGAAACAACAGTGTGGTATACTTACCTGTCCTGCTCTGCTTCATATGATGGTTCCCGAGCCACCTGCTCTCTATCATTGTCCTTTTTTTTATATAACATTCGCTGACGTGCCATTCCCACAGGAAATAGCCATTAAACGTAGACTGCACTATGCTGAGTGCATTTCCTACAGATGTTAAAATGATGACAGTGGCGGAGTGCGGGAAGACCAGGAATCAGCAGCTGCAGTGAAGCGGCGTTGGTAAGTATACTGCACTGTTGTGTTCCCCGTAGCATCACATATTAGTTTATGCCAGACAACTCATTTACAGGATTAGTATACATTTTTCCATTAATTGTAAGCACAATATATAGTATCTTCCTTGCTTTCAGTTGCATATAGCTCTTATTTCTCAGCTTGTGGGATCTGTGTAAATATTCAGAAACTTCCTCAAAAGCCCCTATTACATGGGGCGATGAGCGCTCCTCGTTCCCCGCTCGCTGCCGCCATCAATACACGAGGCAGCAGCGAGCGGGTGAAAGCCGGGGAGAAGCAGAGAGGTGCTGGAGGGCTGCCCGGGTGATCGCTTGATTGTCCGGGCAGCCCATAACTTATAGCAGCGGAACAACGGCAGCAGATCGCTGCTATATGAGTAATTTGTCTTTCAACATGTTAAAAGACAAACGACTACAATGATCAGCCGACATCGTTCATGTCGGCTGATCGTTGAGTTCTATTACACCAGGACGATTATCGTCGTAACGGCCTATATCAGCCGATAATCGTTCCGTGTAATAGGGCCTTCAGTCACCAAGAATATCTTGTCTAATACCGCAGCTACTGCAGTGTCTCTGTGTCTGTGTGAGACTCATGCTGTGAGATGGGAGGAAAAACAACCTGGAGAATCTGTTTCAGAGCACAGCACACAACTCTGACATCACAGCAGGAACCGTCCACCTACCCTACAAGCCCTCATAGAGAATAGCACTACTTTCTGAAGAAAGTAAATAGCTCAGTGGAGCCTATTTACTTCTATTGGACTAATTTCTATCATGATCAAGCTTTTTTTGTTATAGTTCTATAGGACCAATGTATTTCTTAATGAGTGCAACCATATTCATCAGTCCCTGGGAGACCATACAGTCAGAAGCTAGAATAACATAAACATTATTTGTGACCAACCAAAAACAGTTCCATGTTATCTGACATGTTTGGCAATAATTGTGATCAGATGCGATCTTTCATGGGAAAAAAAGTATCCAAACAAGGCAAAAAATATTTTGTTAACTTATTGTTTTGTTTTTGCTTACAATGTTTTTTTTTTACATAATAAATCAGACTGTAACTTATGAAAGGATAGGATTTTCCATCTATACCCACAATCATGTGAACTAAATCGTGTAGAATTGATCCGCTGAATGTCTTTTAAACGTACCTTTCACGACAGCCAGCTTCTGGATCAGCTACGAGTTCCTCTGTTAATCCAGAAGTTTGGGTCTCCATGGATACGGACACCCTAATGAAACCATTATGCGCCCAATTGGATACAATGGTGTTGCTTGATTTATGGTCTCATTGTGTGTCTGTATCCATGGAGACCTGAACTTTCAGATTAACAGAGGAAATTGTCGCTGATCCAGAAGTGGGCCATCGTGTCAGGTACACTTTAAGGTCCGATTATAGATTTAACAATGTAAATCCAATATAATCTGTGACTTATTCCACCTAAAAATCCAACATCTGAGAAGACTTCTAAATGCTTTGCCCCAAGTCTAATAGGTACTTGCGAGGGTTTACAAGCCGTACTCATCCCCTATAACATGGGGGTCTTAAAAAGGTGGTCTTCACTGTATATTAGCTGATGTAAATAACTCAAACTGCAATTCAAAAAATGCTGCATTACATCACAATAATATATGATATCCTGAGACAATACCCTAAATTATTTACTTATATTAAGTCAGTATCAAAAATAGTATGTGTATTTGAAAGGTCAAGGAAATGATTGCTTCCTGTAATATAAGATTAGAAGACATTTTATCTTGTCATGCTCAATTATATAGACTTGGTGGGATGAAAGGCTAATGTTTATATTTCTATAAAATCTCTTTCTGTGGAACAGCTGGTGATTTTCCAAATAGTTCTTCGTATGAGCTCAGTTTAAAAATTTCTAAAATGCCACAGGAAATCCTTTGGTCTGATATTTTATGACATTAATACTTGAGCCAAAAGTGCTACTTGCCTAATAAACCATATCCTTGTTTTCTTTAGGTTTTCTGTATCAATTTATGTCATGTATTCATGTTATGAAATTAAACACTTTACCATTCAAAATAAAATATCTTTTCTTGTTTTCTTCCAGCGGATTCCTCTCCAAGCAAATTGGGCTAATTTGTGGTTTAAGCATTTTCTGTGTCAATCATCGAGACATTCAGCAATTTCTATTTTAAACTTGTGGTGTCGATCTTATTCTACACTAACTTTTCAAAGCTGCCTTTCATTTCCTCTCGTGATTACAGTCCAGAAGAGAAAACTCCTATGACCTTGAGGTATAATGTACTAATACCATTTATCGATAGGGCTTCCACCTATCTACCATGGGAAAACACTGTTAAGTCCACTATAGTTCAGTCTCGATAGCATTCATTAGGGAGGGGGGACTTTCTTAAAAATCAACATTGAGGATAGCCCAGATTAGGCTGAATATTGTAAATGTATTTATGTCCTACCTGGAACACCAATTTGTTTTATCCAAAAGTAAAATGGTTCAAAATGTTCTTCTGATAAATGTCCTGATATATATTTCACCCAGCATCATCGCCATCATTTATGTTAGGGAAATGGTAATATTCCAGAATCTTGGCTACCCATATGAATACCTGAAGGATAGAAGCAATTGGCAGACCCCTCCAGCACCATTGGTTGGACAAGTAGAGAACTACAATCATGGATATTTAACGGGGCATTCCCATCTGAACTTAAATTTATGTTCTGGTGTATGTGCAATTTTCCAACGCAGAGGGGCCAGATGCAAATAAATTTAGTCCTCTGCACCCAACAAATTTTACCTTTTTCTATCTGAAAAATGTTAACTAAACCCTCGTCAGCTCTCAGCTAACATAGGTTCCACTATGTGCACACACTGGTGCTCAAGGTATTTATGTAGAGGCATTGAGCCTCAACATAATTCCTGGGAGCCTTGACGGTTCAGGGACATTCTTAAGCCCAATGGCAAAAATGCTGTACTTAGTAAATGTCCCCCATTGTGTATACATTATATATATATATATATATATATATATATATATATATATATATATATAGTGGGGCTTTAAGAGGCAGTTCTATGCCTCTGGAATGGGAATTGGAGTTCAGGTGGAGCTTTTGGTCCATATACTCCACTCCAACTTAAGAGTTGATGAGGCTCTGAAACCCACCTGGTTAGAGCTTTCCAGGTGATTGGTGAGACCAGTGTACTAGTGATGAGCGAATAGTGAGATTTTCGAATATTCGATATTCGTACGAATATCCCGTGAATATTCGAATATTCGATCGAATATTCGATCCCATTAGAGTCTATGGGAACAAGTATTCGATTAGTGATAAACATCTATTTGACAATTTGGATGGTAAAACCGGAAGCTGGGGGATTTGAATGCTTATCGAATATTTGTCGAATATTTGCGGGATATTCGTACGAATATTCGAATATCTCACTATTCGATCGAATATCTATTCGATCGAACAGTATTCGCTCATCACTACAGTGTACCTTGTAAAGTTGAGCAGTAGGCTCAGAAGGGACAGCTAGGAAAGCTGTGTAGTACAGTCAGGGGCTAGACGGCCTAGGTTTTATTTTATTTGCAAAGTGTTGCTTATGTCTTATGTTTTTCCTTGGACTGACAAATAAAGCGACTGAGGTCAGTATAAAGCATTCAGCACTGACTTCTAAACCATTTGTAATAAAAATGTAAAAAAAAAAAAAAAAAATTACGATGGAGCTCTATGAAACCATGCTGCGGCTTACATGTCAACAACATATAGTGTAATACACACATTTCAAGAAATTTAACATGGTTCACGATCAGCAGTAACTCATCTCATCATCACAATCACCTCTAATGAGTGAAGCTATTAAACCTGTAAATTCAATCTCAGATTAATACCCACAAGGCATAATTACTGAACTTGGTAAAAAAAAAAAAAAAGTATAAAAGCCTGCAAGTCATTAGTGTATACACATGTGACATGTATGCCTCGCGTTATGGTGTCTACGCAGCCAAGCACAACTTTGGTCATCAGTGGTTGAGTATTAGTCACCTAGGCTATAGTTTATTAGCAAAAAGAAAGGAAAGATTATGAGCGAGGGTTATAAGTTAGTCATAAGATAGTGATATTTTGTTATATACTGGTGTTTATAGAAAAAAAATTACTGACAAATTTTTTATACAGGCCACAGATTTGTGAAGAAGGAGGAAAAGTGGAGGAAGTGAATTATATTCTTGCATCTCTATTCCTTTCTGAAAGGCACCATAACAACAGCTTGGATGGCTATAATTGCATGCCAAATCTGAAAGGCAAAAAGTATGAAAGATACATTTCTTGATTTTTTGACAGTTTTTGCCTATACTAGTAAGCAGTTGTTTTAACTTGACAGTTCTCTGCAGTCTGTTGGAATTGGTTAGCTCTATATATTAGAGAGTTGAGTGCAGTCTACTAGTTATGATAGCTCTTATTGACACACCAGATGTCAAAGGCAATTCAAAAGAAGCCAGTTAGCATTTTAGTATGCTTTAGGGTTGAGGAAACATGAAAGCTGAGGCAGAATTATTGCAAATTCATGCACAATATGAAAGTACCTGCACGTGACTGCCGGCTATCTTCACAAACCAACTATGTCAGAACGCAATGTTCTTACCACCTAAGGATATTGGTCACCACAATATAAAATCAAACATCAGGCTTCTTTATTTTAAAGCCACTTGAGCCTGAGTTACATATAAATGAAGAAAGTAATGGCCTGTGAAGTTACCAATGTTTGAGGTCCTGCACTATGAAGTAATAAGAAGTCCTGATTTACATATTTTCATTTTCATATGTATTATTAATAAATAATATAACATTTAATAAAACTATTATATATATATATATATATATATATATATATATATATATATATATATATAGTCATTCATGTTATGCAGTCTTAGGCTATGTTCACACTACGTAAAAGTATGTCAGTTTTCTACGGCCGCAGTTCAGTGAATTGCGCCTGTATAAACCCATGTCAGTTCACACAATGAAGCGAGTGGATCCGGCCGCTTGCTTTATTGTGTGCTGTGAGGAGTTCTGATCCAGGCGCGCGCTGATAGGCCCACGTCAGAACACTGCTGCCGGAAAGATCATCCGGCCGGTACTTAAGTACCGGCCGGGATGATGTTTGCAGAGACCAGCCTTTCCGTGACCCGGCCAGGTCATGGAACGGCCAGTCTCTTACGCCGTGTGAACATAGCCTTACACTAGAAGATTCCATATTAAAGAAAATACAAATATTTTATTAACCCCTTCCTGGACAAAGGTCATTGATGTCCAGGTCACAAAGAAACAATGTTCCTCCTCACCTTCTAAGAGTAATAACCCTCTTATTTTTCCACCTAAAAATCTGGTTGGGGAATTAATTTTTGTGCCATGATCTCTAGTTTTTATTGGCTTCATATTGGTGTAAAAGAAATTTTTTGACAGCTTTTTTTATTAAAAAAAATTCTGATGTAAATTAAAAAAAAAAAAGCAACAGTTTTTTTTTCCTCATTTGAATTACGCTGTTCACTGTTATATTTTAATATATCTGACAATTCCTCACACTACCAAATATATTTAATTTTTTTTTACATATTTTTATTTGTATAATGGTAAATTGGAATGATTCAAACTTCTATTGGGCAGGGAGGTTTATTATATTTTTTAAAACCTTTTTTATATTTTTTATATTAGATTACATATACAGATAAATGCTATGCCATAATTTTTTTAAATGCTATGCCATAATTTTTTTAAATTCTGGAGCCATATTGACCACAATGGGGGTAACTTTAATAAAGTTCCCTACTTCAGCCTCCAGGAAATATGAAGTTTGTCATGTGTCAAAATCTCGGCAAATAAAATTGCTGCTATAGAAACTAAATAGTATTGCTATAAAAGTTTATAAAAAGGATAGCAATGCATGAAAGCAACATAATAATTTGATGAAATGGATGGTACTGGATGGCGGATTCACAAAGTGCTATGAAAGTACATCTGTGTTATGTGAAAGCCGCAATCCATCTCCCTCAGCAATCTCAACCTGCATTTCTGGGTCACTTGAGGCATTTAAACTGCACTTATAATTAACAGCTATTTTTAAACAGCAAAAAAATGGAGCAGTGGTAAGGTACAAAAGCATTAAAATTGCCCCAGTTTTACTATTGAATAGGACACAGTGCTGCAATATGCTTCGAGATCAAAGGGAGCTCAGAGAAAAACGAGACAGGCTGATCAGTGGGGATAAATTGTTCCCATTATAGTGGTGTAAGAATAGGGTTCTTTCAATTGAAACAATTTAATAACCACATTCATTACACTGGTGTCCACTCTATTTTATCTGAGCGGTACTTTCTGCGTTTTGCATAACCGGGGAGTAGGTTCAGATGAGCTTATTCTCCAGAAATTAAGATGTGCTGGCTTTGACATTGTGAAATTAAGCACTAGTAGTCAGTATAGCAGTTGTCTGGAGATTCCCTCTGGAGGTGGCTAACTCTGCCTACCGCTAATTATGCCGAATGCAAATGCTCTCTGCAATAGACGCAGCACGGAAAAATACATTATTGTAGCTCATTTCATGGCTTTTAATATTACATCAGTGGAGACAGTCATTTCATATTTCTTCATTATACAGACCCTAAGTATCTATTCTAGCGTAGAAGCCAGCTCTTCCTTAAACACTTATACCTGGAAATAGAGGGTTTAAGCTACAGGGGATAAATGCTGTTTTGTCTCACTTCATCACTTTCCCATATTGGATGAATATAGACAAGATATATATTTAAAAGGTTTTGCGAATGCAGAGGAGACTTTTTTTTTTCTTCCTTAAATTCCTGAAATATTCCTGAAATATACTTCACACCTCATTAGGAGAAAGCCACACTGGTGTCTAAGGTATTTGAGGTATTATGGTTATGTCATTTATAGTTCAGAAGGTGTATGTGCGCATACGGCGTCCAAGCATTATACACACACATTCATCTTCTGCCTATTTACTCCAGCTCATGAGAGTGTAGAGAAGACCTGCGAAAGCAGAACCATCCAAATGTTTGTCACATTTTTATTCTGTATCTAAACTTCCTTAAAAAATCTCTATCTTGAATATCTTGAATCTTGAATATCGAATATCTTGAATAATATTGTAAATACATTTGGAACCCATGAATATCCATATGGACTGTGTTGTAATTTACCCTTATACTATTGCTGGAGTATATACCCTTTACACGAGCACTTCCAGCCATCTTATTTGCGCGTGCCCCCCATTTATGTAATGTCATCTGAACTTGAATAGGTAAAGTTATAAAGATTATTTTATATCCTGTTGTGGGAGGTATAGTGCTGTAATGTAATGCCCATCGATGTCAACATGGTCTTCTGTATGATCAAACTCATAGATACTGCTCAACACTTGCTCTGTTGCAACTCAACAATACAACCAAAAATGGGTGTAAGTGACATGGCGCCTAAAAACTAGCTTGTAGTATGCTGCTGTGGATGCTATTAAGGGAACAACCCGTACTTCCCAATGTTGATAGAGTAAATGGTATGTTTAATGTATCTAGCACTTCTACTTAGAACTCTCATCAAAACAAGAGGGTATATGAGATGACTTACTCTTTTCAAAAAGGAGATGAAGGTTGTCCACACTGGGAGCCCCCCCACACACACACACACACACAATTGGTGGCGCGACTTCTACCAGCTACGGCGATCCGTGAAAGTTCTCTGTGACGTCACAAAGTTTGCTACGGAGTCTCACACGTAGGAGGAATTGTGGTCCTTGTGAGGCTCCGTAGCAAACTTTGTGACGTCACGGAAAACTTTCATGGAACGCTGTAGCTGATAGAAGAAGCGCTCCCAGTGTGGACAACCTTCATCACCTATTTTAAAAATTGGATAAAGAGACCATCTATGAAACACTCTTGGAGGAAAAGAGTAAGTCATCTCATATATCCTCTTGTTTTGATGAAAGTTCAAAGTAGAAGCGCTTTAAACATACCATTTACTTACCTAGGCCCCTAGCAGACGTCAATAGAAAACGGTCCACACATTGTCTGCAGCTGTGAGACCCAATGTTTTGTATAGCCCAATGCATATGACTTTTTTCCACTGTCTGTGCATTTGCCCGGATCCCAGACCATAAAGAAAAAGGACATACATTAATATGCCCCAGTTTACAGTTCAAGCCCCTAGCCCTTTGTTGGCTTTGGATTGCAGGTGGCCCATAGACAACACTTCATGGGCAATATTAATTCTATATAAATTTATAGCTGCAAAACTATGAATGTATAATTCATAGTTTTGCAGCTATAGATTTATGTAGAATTAAAATGGATTTGCAAAGGAGTTTAGACTGTGCTGTCACAAGAATTATGGGAAATGTGAAGTCAATACATTTCTCACCACTGGAGAGTATGCCCCATAGGATCCTTGCTATGAGAGAACTGGATATAGTGTACACAGAAATATGTGAGCTAAAGAATAACAACATGGGAGTCTTTAAACTCCTTTTAAACACAGTTCCAATACCACTCTGTGCATTAAGTCTATTCAGCAGTCTTCAGCACAAGATTTCATAAAAAAATATTTGTTTCTTGAGAGCATTCTGTTTAGCCACATGATATTGCAAGGTCCTGCGTGACCTATATTTTGTATTATTTATGTATATATTTGTATTATGTATATTATGCTCTGTGTCATGATGTATAATTTTTCTGTTTAATAAAATTTGTTTGGAAAAAAAAAAGAACTGGCAGCTGCGTCATAAGTCCTATTTAATAAATATTACATTCTTGGAGATTACCTCCACAGTCAATGACTGCCATTAGATGACATTTGATATTTTTGTACTATAAATAGGATCAAAATGATGTGGTTATTTTCTAAAACCTCTTTACATCATTTAGATCTCAGTTGTTCTCATGAGGCCCAAATCCCATGCACAGACGTATCATGCTAAATACTTGCAGTCACCAATGGAGGGAACTTTAGAGTAATCTTGTAGCCTTACTCTAGGGATGACTGCAGATGTTAATTGAGCAAGAAATGATGAGGTGTCATGATGTTGGTTGGTCACCAGACCACAAAAATAGTTTTCACCTATAGCAGTCTTCCTGGCAGGGCAGTTTCTAGGGCATTTTGGCAACAGGGCAGATCTTGATAAAAAGCCCCCCCCCCCCTCCCACTCACTCAGTTCAGCCCAAGGGAAGGAAGGGGGACTTTTATCAAGATTCGGGTTACTAGGATGAAGCAGTATGTGTATTGCAGCATAGAGCAGTGTTGCACTCAACAGATAATGTTCAACTGAATACAAAATCATTATACAGTGACTCACAGGTGAAGTCTTCTTTGATCTGAGGCATCACTTTCCTTTTCCTCTCCATCTGGCCCAGACCTCCATGAAGGCTTTCAGCTACGTTTCATCTCTTCAGAACCTGCGAGACAAACATCTTAGGCTCTGCACATTTTAAGCAAATTCCCCTTTTCCTCTCCTATAGGCTCCCAACTGTGGTACTTCTGCTGTTTGGTGCATTAAAGACAGTGGGTATGTGGGCTACCCCCTGTATGTAGGATCCCCCTGCTGTGCCCCCATATAAGAATAATGTTCCCCTGCATTGCCCCACATATACGTATAGGGGGAGATTTATAAAAGGATGTAAATATACACCTGGTGTAAACTGCCCACAGCAACCAATAACAGCTCAGCTCTCAGCTTTGGTAGAATATAAGAGGAGCTGTGATTGGTTGCTTTGGGCACCTGGATTGCCCGACATTCACATTTAGTAATAATGTCCCCCTACATTGTCCCCATATATTAATAATGTCCCCATGCATTGCCCCATATAGTAATAATGTCCTCCTGCATTGCCCCATATAGTAGTAATGTCCTCCTGCATTGCCCCCATATAGTAGCAATGTCCCCTGTATTGCCCCATATAGTAGTAATGTCCCCCAGCATTACCCCATATAGTAGTAATGTCCGCCTGCATTGCCCCATATAGTAGTAATGTCCCCTGTATTGCCCCATATAGTAGTAATGTCCCCTCCATTGCCCCATATAGTAGTAATGTCCCCCTGCATTACCCCATATAGTAGTAATGTCCCCCAGCATTGCCCCCATATAGTAGTAATGTCCCCCAGCATTGCCCCCATATAGTAGTAATGTCCCCCTGCATTGCCCCATATAGTAGTAATGTCCCCTGCATTACCCCATATAGTAGTAATGTCCCCCAGCATTGCCCCCATATAGTAGTAATGTCCTCCTGCATTACCCCATATAGTAGTAATGTCCCCCTGCATTGCCCCCATATAGTAGTAATGTCCTCCTGCATTACCCCATATAGTAGTAATGTCCCCCTGCATTGCCCCATATAGTAGTAATGTCCTCCTGCATTACCCCATATAGTAGTAATGTCCCCCTGCATTGCCCCATATAGTAGTAATGTCCCCCAGCATTACCCCATATAGTAGTAATGTCCTCCTGCATTACCCCATATAGTAGTAATGTCCCCCTGCATTGCCCCATAAAGTAGTAATGTCCCCCAGCATTGCCCCATATAGTAATAATGTCCTCCTGCATTACCCCATATAGTAGTAATGTCCCCCTGCATTGCCCCATATAGTAGTAATGTCCCCCTGCATTGCCCCATATAGTAGTAATGTCCTCCTGCATTACCCCATATAGTAGTAATGTCCCCCTGCATTGCCCCATATAGTAGTAATGTCCCCCAGCATTGCCCCCATATTGTAGTAATGTCCCCCAGCATTGCCCCCATATAGTAGTAATGTTCCCCCTGTATTGCCCCATATAGTAGTAATGTCCTTCTGCATTGCCCCCTATAGTAGTAATGTCCCCCAGCATTGCCCCCATATAGTTATAATGTCCCCCCTGCATTGCCCCATATAGTAGTAATGTCCCCCAGCATTTCCCCCATATGATAGTAATGTCCTCCTACATTACCCCATATAGTAGTAATGTACCCTGTATTGCCCCATATAGTAGTAATGTCCCCCTGCATTAACCCATATAGCATAAATGTTCCCCTGCAATACCCCCAAATAGTAATAGTGTCTCCCTGCATCACCCCCCCCCTTCAATAAAAAAAAATACAGTATACTCACCTAATGTTGGCATGTAGTCTGTCTTCCTCTCTTCTCCCCTCTCTAGCTTGTCAGGCGTCGGAGGGATCCCCCAGCAAGCGCGATGACGTCCCCCTGCACCTGCTGGAGGATCCGGCGTCAGCTAAGGAGATGGGTGAGATCCGGGGGAAGGGGGAGCGGGAGCGGGAGGATGACGGCGCCGAGGACATCAGCGGAGTCTAGAGGGAGGGGGAGAGGTGTCCACATCCCAGAACTCCGCGGGGTCCGCGGTCCGTTGCATAGCCCCCGGGGGTGGTGCAGGGGCTGGGGGCGGGCCGGGTGTAATAGACATGCAGATGAGTGCATGGGCCGGGCGCTGTCGGGTGCCGCCGGGCGCCCCCTAGCTGTGGGCACCCCGTGCAGTCGCCCGGCCCGCCCGGTAGTAGAAACGGCCCTGCTTCCTGGATCCTAACAATGGCTGTCTGTACTTAGATTTCCCTAGGGGAGTAGAAAAGGATGACCAGCCAGCAATTGCATGGAAAAATGTATATGCAGGTGTCAATATGTGCTACAAAAATACAAAAACGGCAACTCATCATGACAGAAACTGAAAATCATGGTTTACAGGATGGTATAAATGTAAGACAAACAGCGGCGCAGGTTGGAACACAGCAGAGCGGCAGGTGAGTGTTAGAAACTCCGAGCAAAGCTAATTGACTTCCAAAAAGTTGGGACCAAGAAACCCAAAAAGTCACGAAACAGAACAGAAATCATACTGGGGCAGAGCTATACAGAGTTCTATATTCCACGCAGAATGGTTGATCAATGAATGTTTATAAAGTCTGAGAAAAGGAACTCTGCACAAAATCAGACCAAAGTAATCAAGGAATCAGGTCTACTACTCTACTACCACGTTGAACACACGGAAGGCGACATTACAAGGAAATTTTTGTTATACATTACATTGAATAAAGGTCAGGGAATAACGGTCAGTGAAATCACACATGCCGAGCTCTGATGCCATGACTAATGCCAGTGACTTTTAGGAGTATTTGTCAAATAACGAAAAGTATATAAAGAAGATATAACTCGTGTAAAGGTGAATTCATTCAAATGATTAGATTCTTGTTATTAGTGTAGTATTTGACTAAATTCACTTAGTATTTGACTAAAAGCTATGTACTGTATGTGCATACCCTGGCAGCACTGCCAATTTATTGTGTTATTACGCTGTCTTCTTCCAAGTAAAGTACTTTACTACCAGCTAGAAATACCTTGTGTTGTTCTAAGATTTGGCTCATGGGGTCTTATCCAGATCCATGCCTGCATGTATGTTTGTCCTTGCTGATAAAGTACAAGAAAGCAGACTAGCACCTTGCCTATAGGAGTTTTATGACACTTAAAGTCAAACAAGTTTTATGATGAGGATAAGCATCACTTTTCAAGTTTAATATAGAGAATACACCTACTAGAAAATCATCTTAAGTAAAGTTTATTCTGTCCACCCATAGGATGTGAAGTTTGTTATTATCCACTAAAGTCTCTATACATGCCTCCAAAATCCATCCATTGAAGATGTTGCTATCAAATTGGAGGGTTTGATTTTACAATCATAATCTATCCCTCCTTAGTACTTGCAAAAGCGGAATCCAGAACATTAGGGAGAAAAAGCCGAACCTGCCAATTTTGATGGGACTGACCAATTGTCTAGTGTGTACTGATGTCAGGAAGAGAAGCATCAGACATTTTGGATTTCATCCTCCTAAGGCCGGGTTCACACTGAGCAAAACTAGCGGAATTCCGACAATTCCGCCGCAGAATGCCGTTAGCCTCCCTCTCATAATGGGAGTCTATGGGAGGCGCGCGCTCCTGCTCTGTCCGCGCTGAAGAATGAACATGTTCATTCTTCAGCGCGGAGAGACGATGTGAGAACAGCAGCACGCGCCTCCCATAGACTCACATTACGAGAGGGAGGCTAACGGCATTTCGGGGCGGACAATTCCGCCGCGGAATTCTGCTAGTTTTGTGTGAACCCGGCCTTACTCTTGTCCTTTTAGAGAGATAACAAATGGCAGAGGGGTTTCAGAAGACTGGGTTTACAGATATCACATGTGAATGGCCGATAATGTAAAATTTTGTCTCTAAGAGCTAATTGGATGTATGCTTCCATTTAATTGTATGGATATTGCATTTTCTCAGAAACACTTTGCATTCTTGCCATATATGTAAAAACATATAGGAGGACATTTACTAAGGAGTCTAATGTATGTGACTCTTCTAATGAAGATTGGTGGATATTTTGTTCCAATATCTTGTGTGTAATTTATTAAAATGTAGCACTGCCATAGTAAAAGGTCATAGAAAAAGTCCCCAAAATTGCACAAGTATACTCACCTGGTATTGACCTGTCATAAGCCTGCAACTGTTTGTGTGAATTTTTAAAAAAGTCACACAAACATAAAATATAAAAATTATGTGAACTTTTTGGTGAATACTCAAAACAGGCAGATTAAAAAAAGTTTCAGCTAAAAAATATTCACCCATTAAATACTTGTTCATAAATAGAACTTAGACCAAAAATGGGTGAAAAATCCAATTATTCACCTAAACATAGGCCCAAAGCCCTTGATAAATTTCCCCCATTGTTTAATTCTGACTATCTATTTGGAAAAAGTCCATAAAATAATATAAATATAAAACAGAACCAACCTTCCAGATCAAGTCTACCTTGGACTTCAACAGTCCCGAACACTGACCAACCCCAGAGGGCAACATACGCAAACACAAGGAAGAGAGTCCAGCATCTCAACCATGTGCAATAAAAAAAATCTTCAAAAAAGTCATCCTGCTTTTATTTTATTCTATAGGAAAGCTTAAGCGTTTCAGAGGGAGACCTTAGTCTCCGCTATGATTGAGGTTCTGAAACGCGTTAGCTATATTAACTTGCATCTATATTTGGAATGAAATAAAAGGGAGCTTTTTTACGGACTTGGCTGAAATGCTGAATAATTCTGTTTCTTGTGTCAATCTTTTGGTTCGTATGGTTGAAACAATGAGAAATGCTTTCTGAGTTTGGATACACACTGCTTCTTCCTATAGGCTGTGTACGCCAGTCCTGATCAGCTGAGTACACAGCTTAATTGCCAGATAGAATCACCGCCTTAATCTAGTGGTATCAGGACATGGATAAATTAATTATGGGGATTTGATGTGGAACAGTGAATGCAAATAACTTCAGAAGAACATCAGCAAACAGATATATACAGTAGATGTAGTTTAGGTTAATGAAATCCAAATGGCAGAAGCTAGAACAGAATGTGGGTTTTTACATAGACGTACAATCATTTTAATGGGTTGTCTCATAAAAACAGCTTCTGCTCTAAAATGTGCTGCCCGGACATACAGGAATTCAACATGAATCCAATTCCTGAAACCCTTTAGTGACCGGCTGTAATTACTGCGGAAGGTGTTAAACAGAAAAACAGTAATATGTGTAGTAATAATTTAGAGCTACTGTAATGTAATATGTGAAGTCCTTAAGATGGACACCCCTGCGACTTATTGGCTCTCCATCCGGGGACTAAAAAGGAGGTCCTAAGCAGGAGCACTCTTCTACGATGTCTATATTTCTGGTGGAAACATCTATTTTTCAAAAACAGATAAAGTTCCTATTGTAAAGAAAAGATTTCCCTTAGGAGTTGTAATCTCCCACTTTTTAATGGCCACCAAGCTGATTATTACACGCTATTAGAAGGAATTAGCTCTACCCCATATATGAGAAGTTTTTGCCTATGACCTGTATGTATGAAAAGATGTATGCAAACATTTACTATACATACCCTTGTTTTCTAAAAAACTGAGCCATGGATGCATAGCCACCATTACTTGACCTAAAGTACTCATGATGGTTATGGCTACTGCTGTTAGAAAATGTGATTATTACTGTGATTCCCCAAAAATAAGACCCTCCCTCCGGCTCTCCCCCTGGCCTCCCCTTGGCTCTCCAGTCGGCCTTATGCTGGCTTTCCCCTGGCTCTATCCTGGCTTTCCCCCTGGCTCTACTCCCAGCCTTCCCCTGGAACCCCCCAACATATTCTTCAACATCCTCAGTGTAGGAGTGCAGCAGAAGCGCAGCAGCCGTGGGACTAGGAGCATGTGGTGGGGCGTGTGTCAGATGACCTCCGGCGTGTGTCTGGACGTGCAGTAGGACATGGGGGCATGGACTAGTATGCCTGCAGCACCAGCTGTGAAAATACTCAAGGGGATTAAGTGAGTCATGGGGGGGAGGGGTGGCAGGTGGCCGGCGTTGGTTGGGGGGGGAGCATTTTTACTTTAAGGGGTTGCCTTATTTTAGACTAGTTGGTAGGCTAGTTGGGGTGTCTTATTTTAGGAGGATATCCTATTTTCAGGGAATCACAGGTTTATTTGTCTTTGCTCTGATTTTCTACAACAGCCGCACATTGTTTCACCTCGTTGTTCTCTTTAGTATGGTGTTTGCTTATTTTTTCCCCTTACATGGACAGTTTGTGCGCCCTATCTTCTCCATGGCTGCTTAACCAAGTAGATGATGCTTTTGATACATAACTTTAGGCCCTATTACATGAAGTGGTGTTTGGCAGAACAGGCTGATATGTCCTGCAATAAGCCAATAATCATGTGCTTGGCTGCCAGCTTCATTCTGACTAAAAGATTTCTATTGATAGGCTATGTTCACACAACGTCCAAAAATGAAAAAAGGCTTTTTGGTGTTCAAAAATGTCCACTATTGCATCATTTTAATTGGCTTGACTAACATGCATTGAAGTCTATGGAATAATGGGTCCAAAGAATCTGTAAGGAATGAAAAGTGGGACCTGATTGGTTGCTAGGGGCAACTAAGACAATTCTACTTTACACCAGTTTGATAAATCACCCCCTTATTCTCTAGCCACATGATCCCAAGAAAAAGTTCTAGTCCTTAGCTAAGCACAGCTCTTGCCTATCTTCAGTGGTCTCATAGATACTGAATGTGTGTGTGTTCCGTAAAGTCCACCACATCACATTTATCCTCTATGAATATGTCTTAATAATGGTAAACCCTCTAACCCCTTAAGGACCAATGATGTACCTGTACATCACCGTGCCCTTAGGGGAGTTCGAAGAGGGGGCACACTCTGACCCCACCCCCTACCCCCCCCCCCCTTTTTTTTCAATGGTCCCTGGTCAAACTAGATAACTAGATGCACTAGCTAGGATTATGCATAACCAGGAGACTGATCCCAGGCAGTCAGGTAAGCAAGTTACAGGGAGTAAAACTCCACAAACACCTTTAAAGGTAATTGTGATCCATAGAACAATATACAGCTAAATGTATTTTACAGAGGATATAATACATGATTGTAGACAATAGAGCAGGTTACAGATGCCAAAAGCTGCCCGTACAAATAAGATTTCCAGCAGCTAAATAACAGCTGTTTGGTCTTCCATGAGTCTCAAGTTGATGATTAGTTTAAAAAAGTAAATAAAAAATGAGGCTAAATTAAATTGCCCAAAACAAAAACAAAAAAAGCCAATGTTACGGATCATATTTGTGGTGGGGTAGAAGCTAACCTTTTCTTCAGGCACATCTCCCTTTTGTTACTGGTCAAGACCCTGTCAGGTTCTTTACAGTTAAGGCTCTTTTATGTGATGTTCAATCATTTCTGCTAAAACTGCAAATCCTAAGAATCAGCACTTAAACCTGTTATCCTCTATCATTGAGAGTCCAATGTATACTTTAGCTGCTTTGCCGCCCATCTTTAGACACAGTAATAGGGAGAAAGCTGTTAAATAGAAGCAGGTGGAGCCCATGGCTAATAAATTCATCGGACTTCTGCCTGACACCACCAACATTGCTTTGCACAGAACAAACTGTATGTTCCGGAAAAGTAAAACATATTCACACAAGTGTCATACTGTGCAGGGAGCGTAGCATAAAGGGGTGACGTTCCCTTCAATTCTTAGAGTTGGTGACATCACTTACAGGCTAATAATGAATTTATTCCACCATGTCAATATGACTTCTACCTTGAGGTAGAATATTTCACACTAACTCATACAAGCATGTCATATCACAAGCCAAGTGTTAACAGTTGATTTATCACAGTTCTTTAAGGTGAAGCACCATCTTTGACTAACATTATCTTTTTACTATATGTTTATTTTTACATTTATTCTATAGTGCACTAAAATTAATTATTATTATTAATATTTTTTTTAAACCCTTTAAACCCTTTTTTTTTAAACCCTTTAAACCCTTTATTTCAGAGCCCTATACATGTAATAATACACAGAATGCAACAACATTTTTTTTTTAACTACATGAATTAAAGGGGTAGTTTACAAAAAAAAAATCTTTTAAATCAACTGATGATAGAAAGTGCCAGAGATTTGTCATTTACTTTTATTAAAAAAAAATTCCTCCAGATTGGTGCCTAGAAGATCAGTCACTGTCCACAAGGGTCCGCAATCCACAAATCTATTTCTACCTAAAATTACAATTGACTTACGTGTTTACGGCTGCGTTCACACTACGTATATTTCAGTCAGTATATTTTCAGTCAGTATTGCAACCAAAACCAGGAGTGGATTAAAAACACAGAAAGGATCTGTTCACACAATGTTGAAACTGAGTGGATGGCCGCCATATAACAGTAAATAATGGCCATTATTTCAATATAACAGCCGTTGTTCTAAAATAACAGCAAATATTTGCCATTAAATGGCGGCCATCCACTCAATTTCAACATATTTCAACATAGGCTGCGTTCACACTACGTATATTTCAGTCAGTATTGCAACCAAAACCAGGAGTGTATTAAAAACACAGAAAGGCTCTGTTCACACAATGATGAAATTGAGTGGATGGCCGCCATTTAATGACAAATATTTGCTGTCATTTTAAAACAAAGGCTGTTATATTGAAATAATGGCAGTTATTTACTGTTATATGGCGGCCATCCACTCAATTTCACCATTGTGTGAACAGATCCTTTCTGTGTTTTTAATCTACTCCTGGTTTTGGTTGCAATACTGACTGAAATATACTGACTGAAATATACGTAGTGTGAACGCAGCCTAAGGCTATGTTCACACTGCGTATATGGCCGGCTACGTACGGAGCGCGAACTTACGCCCGAAGTCTACTTACGCTTCCCGAGCGCCCTACGTAGCGATCTGACAGCGGTCTTTTACTTGGAAATCTTCACCTAGCCCCGGACACCCCACAGAACCTTTTGGATCGGCACAAAAAGCTGCAAAAATGAAGAAATCACCACTACGTACGGGACCGCATGTAACGCTACGGACGTAAGTTACGGCATTTTCGTCTGCAAACAATGGTCTGGTTCATTTTTTACGCCGGCGCGTACGATCCGGGCGTAAGTTCGTACGTAGTGTGAACTGTGCAGCCGTACTTCGTATACTTTCCATTACACGCAAACTACGTAAGTCTCCGGACGCTTATTCACAGAACGCGCTACGGCCGGAAACTTACGTAGTGTGAACATAGCCTAAGGCTGTATTTAGTATCCCACGTGCAGTGCCGATGGCTGGTGTAACAAGATTGATGAACAGCAAAACTACACAGCCAATAGCCAAAACTGTGTGTCATTGAGGTTTTATCCGCATGCAACAATATCCAATTATTGGCATGCTTTTTTTTAGGTGTTCATGTGTTAATGAACCAAGACGACCAAGTCTTGGTCTTGAGGAGGTTTAAGGTCTTTGTGATTTTTCTACATAACAACCAAACAAAAACTGTGGGGAAAAACTGTACACTACAGTGCAGATATACAGTACAGTATTCTAAGATTATAGATTTATTTTCTTGATTTTTCTTTGCTAGTTAAAAATTAAACATTTTTTGGTTCACTTTAAGCGAAAGATAAAGAAATAAAAGGAGACAAGTAAAGTTAATAAGGGTAAGAACCCTAAAAGGGTCTGTACTGATAAGGGCCGCAAGCTCGTCATTATTAAAGGTGATAAATACAGATTGTACTGGGAAAATATGAAAGCTGGGTGTAAGAGAGCTAATAAAATTTATGGAAGGAGGAGACAGGATGGCAGATTGGGCAAGAGCACCTTCAGCTATAGAGAATAAGATTTAGGCTATGTTCACTCAACGTTTTTTTCCTCTGTGTTTTTGAAAAGAAAACATGTCTGTCATTTTGCTGCTTGGACACCTGTTGGTGCATTATACTAGTTTAGGTGGACTGATTGCTCTTTGGGTGTGTCTTTAACTGAAAAGTCCATTGAATTTAATAGTAAAAAAGGTGAAAAAGGAAAAACTGTGTGTGAACAACTAAAAAAATGACATCCGGTGTTTGTAAAAGACGTCCGAAAATAATTGACATGATCATTATTTTGAGGTCTGCGCAGACAATGTCCGTTATTTTTATACTTTCTCACAGTGATCGCACCTTTGGCCACGCCCTTTTGCTGATGCCAGTGTCTTTAAAGTGTCTAAAATACATGATATATGTAGAGCAAAGTGCCAGCTTTGGGACAGAATTGTGGCTCACACACACTTGTACATCTGGACTACTGAGCCAGAAGGCAGGGCAGGGTGATTTTAACAGTAAGTGCTTTTAAAGAGACTCTGTCAGAAGGTTTATGTTGTCCTATCCCAGCGTAGTCCTCTCAATTATGTGCATGAGCTCAGTAGTCCTCATTATTCATAAGAAGCAGAAAACTCCGCCCACCAGCTGCTGATTGGCAGTTATCTATCCATGCTGTGTATAGGCAGTCAACTGTCAATCAGCAGCTGGAGGGCGGGGGAGAGGTGTGGCAAAAATCCTATTCTCCTGCATATTAGGAGAACAGCTGAACAGAATAATGTAAGTAATACACCGATCTGTTCAGCATTTCTGTTACTAGTTTATGCTGCCCTCATTAAAGGTGGCATAAACCTAGGGTCTAAAATACATGATATATGTAGAGAAAAGTGCCAGCTATGGCATAGAATTCTGGCCTAGACACACTCGTACATCTGGGCCACTGAGCAAGGAAGCAGGGCAGGATAATTTTAACAGGAAATGGTATTTAAGGATGACCCTAGGTTTTAAAATACGTATCCCACTACAGAACAAATTTAATTTTTTAGCAAAAAAAAATATTTTCATCAGTACTGAAATGCATCATTATTTTTTTAATAACGCAAATTTACGATAGAATGTTCCTGCCTGGAAGCAGCCTGTAATATAATCTGTAACATATATACGTAACAAAATCAGTATAGCGCCTCAGACCTGCTATAATGTTGAATCTATCTGGACATTTTACAAAACATTCCATTATAGAGATAATACCCTGGAGTGCTCTCCGCCGCGCTTTAAGCTGAGGATTACTGCACTGCATCTGATGGACTTTTTGTAGTCCCTTTAAAAGCCAGTGAACCGTTTTTCTGCTTTATTTAAATAATGCCACTTAAAATGGATTTTTAGAGGTATAATAACTCCTTGAGAGTTAGTTATGCTAAGCAGTTTCTCTTGATAGAAATGCTGTACAACTCGTTGACTGTACAATCTCCGAGGCGGACATGGTAAATACTCATTGTCATGTGAACGGGCAGACTCTGTGAAATAATTCTGCTGCTGCAGGATCATGCAGAAAGCAATGCACATGCTACAGGCCACAAGGGGCTCAACCTTGACAGAAAATTACTTCAAGATGAATGAAAAGTGCTTGTTTCTCTTTATTAGTTTTTTAGAGAACAATGAAATAGTTGAATTGTTTACAGAAGGCCTGATTAAATGTGGTCAGGGAGGCTAAGTCCCTACTGCTCTCTGTTAGCCTCTCCCAGCCCCCACTGCCTACCACATGCATATTCTCACAGGCTATTATGGGGACACATCTGTGTGCGTGTGTGTGTGTGTGTGTGTGTGAGAAATGTGTTCAAAAGTGACATTTCACCGCCGCTTAGAAATAGGCTGATGCTTTCGTTTGTTAAACAGTGTTGTGTATACAGAGATAAATATATATATATATGTATAATATGTATATAAACAGTATATAAATACACAGTAAAAAAAAGAATAAACTCTAATCTGCTAATGAAAAGATTTCAGAAACTCAGCTATCATTTATTTTTATAAACACTGTTATTAATACTATTATTATTACTATAGAATGTGAACTTATTTTACATAATGATAGACTACAATTTTACTTTAATAGCCAGTCCCCAAAAAATCGCAACAGGCAATATAAAGGTATAGACTGGTTCATCTGGAGAAAGCTGAGTAGTTTTACGTTATTACATCTACCAAAACATTGTTCCTCCTTTGATGAAGTAGAAATTAGAGAACGCTAAAGGAAACAAGGATTTTTTTTTTCCAAAATGGGGGATTCCTCCCACTGTGGGGGACCTAGCACATCCATGCATTACATGGATAGTCATTTGTTTAAATGGCTGTAAGCAACCCACGGGAAGCTTGTGCTGAGGAGGCCCAATGAGATGACACCTATTCTGGCTGAAAGGCTGAAAACAGTGGTCCCGATGGTGGTAGTAATTCTCTCAAGCAACTCAGTGTAATATATCTGGGCTGATGTAAGGTGGTGTGTTTTTGAAGCTGAGGTGCAAATAATAGGCAGGAGAAGGGGCGGTCTTGGCATTTCTGGGGCCCCAAGTTATGTCCAGGCACGCCCTGATGCTGCCCCAAGTAGTATATACCCCTTGTGTGCTGCCCCAAGTAGTATATACCCCTTGTGTGCTGCCCCCAGTAGTATATACCCCTTGTGTGCTGCCCCCAGTAGCATATACCCCTTGTGTGCTGCCCCCAGTAGTATATACCCCTTGTGTGCTGCCCCCAGTAGTATACCCCTTGTGTACTGCCCCCAGTATTATATACCCCTTGTGTGTTGCCCCAATAGTATGTACCCCTGATGTGCTGCCCCCAGTAGTATATAGACCCCCTGTGTGCTCCCCCAGTATACTATATAGACCCTGTGTTCTGCCCCAGTTATATAAAGACCCACTGTGTGCTGCCCCCAGTTATATATAGAACCCCTGTTTGCTGACCCAGTTGTATATAGACCCCCTGTGTGTTCCCCCAGTATACTATATAGACCCCCTGTGCTGTCCTCAGTCGTATATACCCCTTGTGTGCTGTCCCCAGTCGTATATACCCCCTGTGTGCTGGCCCCAGTTGTATATAGACCCACTGTGTGCTGTCCCCAGTTATATATAGACCCACTGTGTGCTGCTCCCAGTTGTATATAGACCCCTGTGTGCTCCTCCACTTGTATATAGACCACCTATGTGCTCCCCGACTTGGATATAGACCTCCTGTGTGCTCCCCCCAGTAGTATATAGACCCCCTGTGTGCTCCTCCAGTACTTTATAGACCTCCTGTGTGCTCCCCCAGTAGTATATAGACCCCCTGTGTGCTCCTCCAGTAGTTTATAGACCACCTGTGTGCTCCCCCTCCCATATAGTAAATAACACAAAAAACAAACACTTACACTCACCTGGGTCCAGGGTTCTCCTCAGCCCTTCATTCTTGTGGCCACAGGCAGTGTCTTGCCTGTTGTAAAAAGAGGCCAATCTCGCTTTGTGGTCCCGGTGCTCCAGTGACGTCACTCGTGTGCCAGCGCCACAAGGAGAAAGCGGCGTCTTGTGACCGCATGCAAGACACTGCCTGCAGCCACAAGAGAGACTGACAGGGAGGAAGTCAATGGCTGATGCCGCATGTAACTGTGAGCTTGTTACAAGCAATCATAGTTATAGTTTAGAGCGCAGCAGCAAGCTGGCGAGCAGGCGGGTGAGCGGGGCAGTGGCCCTGTCCATCGATTTTGGACACAAGAGCGTGGGGGGCTTGGTGCTGAAGACCGCTACTGGGCAGGAGATTTGCGTAACTTGAAGCTAATAACTTACAATTGTCTTTACTTGGCTGAAAAATAGTGGTTCAGTTCCATGAAGAAGTCTTCTCAAAGCTTCAGGTCAGGTTCCTCAGATGCAGGCAGAAGACTGGTCAGCAGGGAACTTCACTCCAGTCAGATTAATTTCAGTGTGCACTATTGAAATTCCCAACTGAGGGAAGCAGATCCTTCAGAAATAGGCAGCAGCTTAAGCTATCAGATTGAGAGGCCAGACTGGAGGTTTGAGAAGCCTGGTCAAGGGCTCGAATTTCCTTCTTGCCCACCATTGTCCTTGTAGACATCTCTTGCCTGTCACACCTCTGCCCCTCAACCTATACTCAGCTAACTACTCTATTATGAAGAGAGTCCAGGACTAGCATTAAGCGGTAAAATTCTAAAGTTATACAATTTTAGAGATGGGAATTTTTTTTCCAGCCATAGCAAAGCCTATATAAAACTTTTTGAAAGGTAATCGTATAACATGTCAACATTTGAATCAATACAATATCATCACAACATATCAAGGCATACAATATCCCATACATTCAACGGTGGCCTTGAAGAAGACTATAGTAACAAAAGTGGTACATGGAAGAACAGCCAAATAGGATTCAGCTTTCAGGTGTCAATCAGGCGGGGAGTGGGAAACACCTCTTCAGCTTTTTGTACAATAAAATATATATTTTTATATCCTGGAAGCACAGCTGAATATATGAAAGGTATCATGCGTCTACTTGACCTAACAGTGTCAGCATTTTGGAACGTGAATAACAGCTGACAGATTCCCTTTTAAGGATCCCAGCTAACATTTTAATACCAGATACCACATGACCCCTTTAAAGGGCACATGGAGCCCATGCCTTGATGGGTCAAAGCTGTTTTGGCAAGAGAAGGACCGGCATATTATCAGTCACGTTAGTCGGTTCTGTATTTTTTTTTATTGTTCTAATCATTTAAGTACATGTATCTATTCCTCTCAATTTTTTTGTTCAATAAAAGGAAACAAAGCTGCAGAGAGGTATGTAAACTTTTCCATGCTGCTATTTTCCAGCGGCATGAAAGTTATCTGACCAAATTTGAAAATAATTTATAAAAATAGGTTAACCCTTGTGTACCTTTCTAGTGGCATGCCCAAGGCAGCCTTTTTTAGTGTGCCTCCATTATTTTTAATGAGGCAGTAAGAGCTGTCTTATGTGGAACAACCATTCAAAAGGTCACAGCACTGTTGCATGACTATTAGTAATATGTCTTACAAGAAGAGGTGTGCTCATGTGTACATGAAATGGGCTTGTGCTCGCTGACTTTTAAATAGATAATATAATTGTGTGCATGTACTTGGAGAAAATGCAACTTACCAGAAAATGCTGGTTTTAGCCTCAGAAAATGCCTTTCAAATTCTAATTAGATTTTTTTTTTATCTTCTCTCCAAGTGATTATTTATGTCTAGTAAAAAAGTAAAATATTTTAGCATGCTGTCAGTCACTTTACCGTCAATTGGAATATTAATCACTTAAATACATTTTCTCAGTAATGTTACTGGTTAAGTGTGGTTAAAGGGAATCTAACAGCAGGCTAAAAGACTCTAGACTGCAGTTATGTTCCCATAGCACCAGGATGTTGTTTGGTGCACTGATGGCAGGACTATAGCCTTCAATGCACCGATGCACCCTGCTCACTTAACCCCTTCACGACCCAGGATGTAACTGTACGTCCTGGGGAGGGTAGGGGAGTTCAGAGGCAAGTTCAGTGGGTTAAAAGTCGGCATGTTTTTGTAGCGCTGGATAACCCCTTTAAAAACACATTACATCATCATGGATTAAAATCCTTCATGGAACACAAGGTCTTTCTACTTTTGCCAGCACATGGTATTGATGTGATTAGTCACATGACTATGAGGAATGTACATTCCCAGTGTGTTTCTGTATCTTTCTGTGTGTGTCTGTATGTATGCAGCAGAGCTGTGTATTGTATGGCGATGTAGCAGAGCTGTGTGAGTGTCTATGTAGCAGAGCTGTTTGTGTATGGTATTGATGGAGTAGCACTGCGTGTGTCTGTGGGTGTATTTATGTAGCAGATCTGTGAAGCGTGGAGTTGAAAACATAACACTTTGGGGGGTTTTGTGCAAAGGGGAGAGGACTACTGCACCATATTTAAGGCAGGATGGATGGGGCCATATACCACAAGATTTTGGTCATGACTGGGTCTTCCAGCATGACAATGACCCAAAACACCCAGCCAGGACAACTAAGAAGCAGCTTGGTAAGAAGCATTTCAAGGTTCTGGAGAGGCCTAGACAGTGTCCAGGCCTTAACCCAATAGAAAATCTTTGGAGGGAGATGGAACTTAATGGTGCCAAGCAACAACTTCAAAACTTATAAAATGTGGAGAAAATCTGGAAGAGTAGGACAAAATTAAATTTGGTCAATGTCTGAACTCTGCAAACACATGTTTTTGTTAGAGATGAGGCAAGTAGCTTCATATGAAGGCTGTCTATAGCTGTACGTATGTTTTGCAGGTCATCCTCAGGCTGTATACCTTGTCAAACAACTACAGTTCCCAAAGCTTTGGCTGTTCAGGCATGATGGGAATTGTAGGTTTGCAACAGCTGGAAGGCTGCCAGTTTGTTACCTTCTGCCTTAAAGGGGTTATGCAGCGTTAGAAAAAGATGGCTACTTTCTTCCAGAGACAATACCGCTCTTGTCTCCAGTTCAGGTGTGGTTTTCAATTAAGCTCCATTCATGTCAATGAAACTGAGTTGCAAAACCTGCACCCAAAATGGAGATAAGAATGTTGCTTCTAAAGCTGGATAACCCCTTTAAGTACTTTTTTTCTTGCCCATAATCTGACCTTTGCCATTTTTCTGGGATGCCAGAACAAGCCGTGAATTTTTTTAGTATTGTCTCAATAAAGTTGTTTTTAAAGTTTTAGTTAAAAAATTACTGGAATTTGTACATTATAGAGATAAATCCAATGAGTCCCAGAACACCGTTTCAGGCTATGTTCACACTACGTAACTTTCCGGCCGTAGCACGCTCCGTGAATAAGCGGCGGGAGATTTACGTAGTTTGCGTACAATGGAAAGTATACGATCTACGGCTGCACAGTTCACACTACGTACGAACTTACGCCCGGATCGTATGCGGTGCCGTAAAAAATGAACCAGACCATTGTTTCGGGACGGAAATGCTGTAACTTACGCCTGTAGCGTAACATGCGGTCCCGTACAGAGTGGTGATTTCTTCTTTTTTCCACTTTGTTTTGCCGATCCAAAAGGTTCTGTGGGGTGTCAGGGGCTAGCCGAAGAAATCCCAGTAAAATACCACTGTCAGATCGCTACGTACGCAGTTCGGGAAGCGTACGTAGCTTACGGGCGTAAGTTCGCTGACCGTACGTAGCCGGCCGCAACTTGCGTAAATTCCGGCCTGAGTTTTATACGTATATGTCCAGCTGCGAAAAATATGCGGCCGGACATATACGTAGCGTGAACATAGCCTCAGGCTATGTTCACACTATGTATATTTCCGGCCGTAGTTTTTACGCGGCCTGAAATGTGCAGCTGAAACTACGGCCGTGGGAAAAAATAGACATGTAGCTGAAAACATACAGTCATTTACTTGGAAATCTGGTTCAACTAAAAATAACAAATAAAATCTTTAGAAAGTGATGTAAACACCTCTGGATGCATCTGGGAAAGCAGGGAAACCGTTTACAGGAATCGCTATTACCGGGGTTTGCGATCCTCTGCAGTAATGCCGATGCCTCTCATGGTTAATATATTTAGTTAATAAAACACATTTTTGTTGTAATAAAGTCCCTTTCGTTGTTCAATAATTAAATTTAAACAAATCCATCATTGTGCAATTAAATATACTGTTAAAATAAATATATATATATATATATATATATATATATATATATAAATGTATATTTATATATTTATTTTTTGACAGTATATTTAATTGCACAATGATGGATTTGTTTAAATTAAATTATTGAACAACGAAACTGATTTTATTACAACAAAAATGTGTTTTATTAATTAAATATTAATTAGTACAGGAAGCTCCATTAAGCCGTTAATTCATATTGCCGGTAAATAGAGCATTCTGTACAAATTAACACTTTACTTTAATTAAAACATCAAATGTTTCTTCTAATTATGTTATCACAATAGCATTATCAGAAGAAACATTTTGAATTATATGTGCGCTCAGCTGATTGGCTGATCGGCTCAGCGCACATATAATGAGCCGGTCCGCAGCACAGTGACTTCATTGTGCTGCGGACCAGCGAAGAGGACACATCGGGACATCAGAGGGTGAGTATAAAGATCTCCCCACCCCTTCCCCAGCACTGCACTCATCCCAGTAAGGAAGGGGATGAGTGGTTTTTAACCCGGCTGGTTATAAAAATAGGGGGGACCCTATGCATTTTTTTTAAATAAATAAATAATTTTAAAAAAACGCATAGGGTCCCCCCTATTTTTATAACCAGCCGGGTTAAAAACCAAGCAACAGCAGCCTAGTAACACCAGGGTGGGAAGAGCCATTGGTTTGGGCCCTCCCCAGCCAAAATCTTACCAGCCTGCTGCCGCCCCAGTCCAGGAGCGCCAATTTTGACGCTCCGGGACCACTGGCACCTGGCTCTTCCCAGTACCCCTGGTGGCATTGGGTACTGGGGTAATAATGGGGGGTTAGTGTTAGCCATTTTATACCGGCTAACACTAGGCCCCGACTTAGTAATGGATTCCGTCTATTAGACGGCTTCCACTACTAAGTCTATAAAGTAAAGAAATAAAGACAAGACACAAGTGAAAAAAAAAAATTTATTCAAATAAAGACACCCCCACACCCCTCATTGACCATTTTATTTAAAAAAAAACACCAAACAACGACGCGTCATCGTCGTAGTCCATCGAATCTGACGTAATCCACAGGATACCGATATGTGAAAAACAAAAAGGGAGAAACACACAAAAAACACACAAACAGGAGCACAACACCCATCATTGTGAGCGGTGTTGTGCACCTTACAGTATGCAGCATCTTTACAGATCGCTGCTTACAGTCTGGCCCCCAAGGGGTTAAGGGAGGATGTATTGCATCCCCCTTAACCCCCTGGGGGCCAGACTGATGTCAGACTGCACCAATCCCAGCAAGGAAGGGGTTAAGTGACCCCCCTTCCTTACTGGGATGGGTGCAGTGCTGGGGAGGGGATGGGTAGAGCTTTATACTCACCATCCGATGTCCCGATGTGTCCTCTTCGCTGGTCCGCAGCACAATGAAGTCACTGTGCTGCGGACCGCCTCTTTATATGTGCGCTCAGCCGATCAGCCAATCAGCTGAGCGCACATATAATTCAAAATGTTTCTTCTAATAATGCTATTGTGATAACATAATTAGAAGAAACATTTGATGTTTTAATTAAAGTAAAGTGTTGATTAGTACAGAAAGCTCTATTTACCGGGAATATGAATTAACGACTTAATGGAGCTTCGTGTACTAATTAATATTTAATTAATAAAACACATTTTTGTTGTAATAAAATCAGTTTCGTTGTTCAATAATTTAATTTAAATGAATCCATCATTGTGCAATTAAATATACTGTCAAAAAATAAATATATATATAAATATACATTTATTTATATATATATTTATTTTAACAGTATATTTAATTGCACAATGATGGATTCGTTAGAATTAAATTATTGAACAACAAAAGGAACTTTATTACAAAGAAAATGTGTTTTATTAATTTAATATATTAACTATTAGAGGCATCAGCATTCGGCATTATTGCCGGCTATTTCTTAAGTACTCCGTACGGACCGCCCGTCAATCCACGGCCGTGAATTTGCACAGTTCCGGCCGCAAACAGTGGTCTTGTTCATTTTTTAGGGGTCCGTTTACGATCTGGCCGTAGGCTCATACATAGTGTGCACTGTGCAGCCGTATATCGTATACTTTCCAGCGTACGCATCAACCTCAAAACTACGGGCGAATATTCGCGGCTCGCACTACGGCCGTACATATACGTAGTGTGAACATAGCCTCAAAGTGTAAAACTCTGTATAAAAAAAGAACTAAAATTTCCATGTGATCACTTGTTGGTGTTTTAGTGATGGGTCGGATTGCACCACCCAAAAAAAAAAAGAAAAGTAAATCTTGACGTAACCTCAGTCTTTTTGTGATTGGGCCCTAGTTACATTACAGTAACCAATGTCGTGCCCTATCCCCCTCCCCAAAGTGCTTTCTCTCTGTAAACATAAAATAATTGTTTGCCATTTTAAGCAAGTAGGCTTTTAACCCCTTCTCGACTCCCAAATTCTTATTTTTCACTTAAATTGTTTCTTTTCAAATGTAAGTGAAAAACTTGCTGATTCCATTCATATACATTAGAAAGTGACAGAAACATCTGCAACAGGACAGGAACTTATATAAAAAGTATTATCACTAAAAAGATATTGAAGATATTGCCATGAATTCCTGAGCAGAGAACAATATTGAAGAACTTCATAGGGAATCATGATTATTCGTTTTGTTTCTGTCTTTGCCTTGTTCTAGTAAAAAAAAAAAATCAAGCATTTCAACCCCAGACAGTTTACTTTAAAGGCTTGTCTATCATATTATTTAGCATTTTCATTGTTTCCTCATCCATGACCACTAAAATATTCCGTATCCCTTGTTTTCAGGTTTCGGCCACATTGTCAGACACCTGGAGAATTGATCAGAATCTGTTCTCTAATACAGTCAACCCATTAGACATGTAAAATTCTCAGCTTTATAGGTCACCTTTCTAGGGGAATAAAGGAGAAAGGAATATTCAGACAGCATGAACGTCCTCTGGTTAATCGGTAATTGCATGTTGCATACAGTTTTTTTGTGATCAGAAGAAAATCTCTCAACTATATACTATTGTTGGTCCAATAAAAGCTGAACTCCCTATTTTACTTTGCTTTACTCCTCTAAGTAATTTAACTTGATCTTTTTAAAATTACAGGTCTTTCAAGAACTGCCAACAACCCTTCCATTAATGGGAGGAAAAGGATTACAGTGCTCTCGTAGGTCAGGGAAGAACGCCATCATATTCAGCAGAGGATTATATTAACACATAACTGTAGATTAAAAGTAAGTCTTTTTAACATGTTAACTATTTATATTTGACTTCAGCAACAGCATCTGATCCCACATTAGGTTGGGAACAGTCACATACTGAAAGGAGTTAGTACTGGGTGCGATCAAAACCAATTGAAAGGTTAAGGCCGAGCTAGCAGTATATCCGTAAGATAAAGCCACAGCAACAAACCTGTACCAAACCATGCATTTATTGGTGTGTTGCGGGGATATTGATATTGTCAATTTTTATTTTTTTTTTAATATTTATGTAATAAATCAACTGGTATCAGGAAGTTATATAGATTTGTAATATACCCCTTTAATTTTGTAGTTGTGAATTTTGCTGCAGATCTGCAGAGTTTCCAAAGCAAAGTCCACAACTGCAGGTTTAAGCTATGTTTACACACTTTTTACTGCATTTTACTGCTTTTTCCCATTTTACTGCACTGCCGAGATGGTAAATGATGACCGTCCAATAAAAACGGACAACATTTTAGCAGTGTGTGAACATAGCCTCATTGTGTATTCTGTAGCATAAATTTACATTGACATTTCCAAGTTTTTTTTCTGCATCTACTATACTGCTATTATATTACACTGTGTGTTTCCCATATTTGAACCCTCTGCTGAAAAGATGTAGTTTATTCACCCAATGTGAACTTACACTTAAAGGGGTTGTCCAGCTAAGAGCGAAAAAATAAAATGCTAGCTGGTCTTACTCACCAAGTCCCTTTGAGTACTTTGAGCCATCTCCTGTCTTTCTAGCTGTTGCCGTTCCTGAGTTACAAGTTTTTCCAATCTATAATCATGCATCTCCCTAATTGGGGAGCTTTGTGTACTCGCCCCCTTAGCTTTCTTTCCTGCCCACTGCTGTCATTACTATTGCACAGTAACCACAGGTTCCCTAATATTACATTACATCACAATAGTATGTATTCCATACTAGCTGATGATGTAGCAGAGCTGAAACGCGCATGATGCAGCTATGTGCTGCATAATGGGCATCTGTTTACTGGGGGTGGGGGATGTAGAGTAGGTTTAGATCTCTGCTTACTGATGGTGAATGAAAACATTCTAGTTCCATGCAGACTCTGAGATCATCCATAACACTTACAATATACAGAGCTCTGGCACAAAGACATATGCCTGCATGCACTGACAGCAAGCAAAGATAGAACTATAACTTTTCATATTACAGAAACCTAGGCTCAGGGACACATGTAAGTATATGGAAGCAGCCCAGGTGCATAAAGATGATGCAGATGATGTCTCCTGGGGTCGGGTCACCAAGTAAATAAACAGCTAACCTCGCCCCCAGAGAGGAGATCACATATCCTGTGACTACTTGTGACTACAAAGGGAGGGGGAGAGGGAATTGAGCATGGTCAGAGTGGGCCCAGAGTAGAGGATTTTACACTTCCAGAGTGGATAAGAATATTGTTTTTGTTACCCGGATAACCCCTTTAAAGGGGTTTTCTAGGCAAAATGTATTATTAACCTGTCCTCAAGGTTATAAATAGCAGATGGGTGGGGTGCCAATACTCTTTACAGCTCTTTACACTATGCAGTGGCTAAGCTGGGTTACTGCAGTTCAGCCCTCATTCACATGAGTGGTAGCTGTGGTGCAGTAACCCAGCTTGGCTACTAAACAGCTACATCGCTGTCTGCTTCCTGCTGTTTTTCACTGTGTACAGCTATAGCCCAGCTCTGGCAAACAGCTGATTGGAGGGGTTCCAGATGTTGGCACCCCACGCATCTGATATTGATGAACTAAGTTGAGGATATGCAAATAGGGAAAACAGATTCTAGCACAATCCACCAAAGACATAACAGTCTAAAGTGTTTCAGAACGCTACCCTGTTTGTATTTATGAAGAATTCAAAAGGGAATTAATCAGCCCAATTGGGCTGCCTGCGAGCTCGGTGGACCTCTCTGCCTGTCAGTCATCCCCACGCTGACAGGCAGAGAACAGTAACTAGTGGCGGGCGGGGAGCCGCCCAGATGACTACCTCCCCACCTCTGCCCCGCCGCACCCGGGTAATTAAACTTGTTTTACTCCAGTATAAATGTCCTGCAGCAGCCGCTGCTGTGGCTGCTGCAGGAGCTTTATACAGCACCCCAAGGAACCATATCAGCCCAATTGGGCTCATTGGTTCCCTTTAAGCACATTATACAAGAATCTTAGAAAACACACAATAGTTGTTTCAATGTAAAGGGACACAAGTGGCTAGCTGGCTAGATATCTACAGGGCAAACTAACCCTTTTATAAACCCATCTTTCATATAATGATATAAAAGATCATCTGCGCCTTTGTTATTGCTTCAGTATATCTACGTAAAAAATTAAGCGACTTTCTCAACGGTGTTGACTACAACTATCTTTCTGTTTTGTGCCTATAGTTCCCTTGCAGACCTATGTGCCTCTATAGTTTGACTATGTTTACAAACTAAGAAAAATTTATTATTGTGCATGCACCACATTTTAATGTTATTGTACACTACATTGTGCACCACATTTTAATATCATTGTACACTTTAGTCATGTTCATGTTCCATGCTTTCACCCCCAGAAGAAGGGGACAGGCATAAGAGAGAAGTCAAATTTTGACAAATTTACAAATAAAAAAGGCAAATTTTTAATGCAATGTTTTGGTGCAAGAGATGATCCTTTTAGGTTTTATATATTTTTCACTGCACTATGCCCCAATATTGGGGGGAGGGGTTCTCTTTTCTTAATGTTTCTTGGCTTCCTTCCATTCCATTCCGCTGATTTTTTTTTTGCCCTGAAAAAATAAAATTTCTTTAGTGCACAATAAAATACTTTTTTGTGCTGTTGTGTGTATATTAGCACATGTGGGTTTTGTGGATCCTTCAGTTGCGTTATTTTCTTTACAAGTCATCTGATTATTTAATAATGAAATTCAAGGATTTCTATTGATGAATATGATGGGAAAAACACCACAAAATTGCAAACACAGATTTATCAAGCTGCCTAAAATCCACTGTCTGGTTATTCCCACAGCAACCAATGACAGGTCAGATGGCAAGATACAGACCCAATACAGACATGAAAATTGCTAAAAGCAGCCCCGCCCCCACACACACACACACACACACACTGCTAAAAAAAAAAATCCTTAAAAACAATGAGGTTCTCGGTTACCATTTGCAAATAGTGTAAACCACCCCACCAAGATAAGGTGGCCTCATGCTCGGGATGGACCTACACTGTACGTTGGCCTCTCCATGGCATATAATAAGCCTATGCTCTGGGCATACAGGATCCATCTAATACTGGCAAGAATAATACCCACCTGGGTGGGATGGGTGGAGTGGACGATCACGTAGAGGCAGCCACTCCCCCCCCCCCCCCCCATCTGGAACACAGGCAAAAAGACAAATTTGGTCAGCTCTCCTACAACACTATTCACACTAGGCAGAAGCACGTTTTCATGGCTGAAATTGTAAGGTGGCCTTATCGTGGTGGGATGGTTTACTCTATGTGCAAATGGTACACCCAAAGTCTCATTATTTTTATAAAGATTTTTTTTTAACAGCTGGGGGCTGCTTTTAGAGATTTTTATATCTTTATTGGGTCTGCATCTTGCCCATAGTGTTAAGCTGTTACATTTTTTTGTGTTTTTTTTTGTGTTTGCTATTTTTTTTTTAATTATATCTATATCATTACCTCTGTCCCAGAAGTCCATTTTCCAATATATGTCAGACAATCAGGTATAATATTTTTTTTTGTTCAGTCTCTGCACTCTGCTTTTACATTTCTCACTGACAGTAGCTATATAACATTTCCCATTGAAAAACAAAACACTGTATTCCGTATCTGCTCATGCAATACACATCACTTTGTCTGAATATCTTAATCGGTGATAGAACAGCACAGCCTTATCTGTATCGCATTCAGGAAAGATTGTTTGTCTTTGCATTAAAATATTTGGCAGAGGACCAGAGACACAAAAAGGAATTAAAATGGTAAAGGGCTGTGTGTTAGCGGTCCATTCATTTGAAGAAAGTTGCTCTCAGCTCTGTTATTCCCCCCCCCCCCCCCCATTTAACTAGCTGATAAACAAACCAGTAGGATGTCAGATTTTGTATTGCTTATCGTGTGGTATATATCTATTTCAGGTTTTTCTGCTTTATGAAGATTGTGTCTCATGCAGAGTTTAACGCTTTTCTGTTTTGACAATTTAAACACCGTCTCAACAATGTTTAACTGAATCAAGAGAGGTCCCTGGCAATTAATTTCTGCAGTCAATGGTATTCTCAAACCGGGCGACTCCCCTTGGAACTGGGAGCCACAACAGGAAAAAAAAAATGTGCCTGTGAAAGAGTGAGACAATTCATTAGACGATTCTGCTGCAGAAAAAGTGGCGGGGGATGTCAGTTCTTGCTCCTGCGTTTCAATACTAATGAGAGTCATTGCATATTCATAACCCCAAATGCAGTCAGCTTCTTGTATGGAGGAGAGAAAAAAAAAAAACTTTTGTCACCGAGACTTCATGGCAAGAGCAAAGGATTGCACTCTTCTTGTCGTGGCACTTCCGCCAAGTTAGTGCGAGAACATGATTGATTGTTTCGCAACGTAGCTTGACAGGGAGCTGAGAGATGCTGCCCCAAGGGCCCTGAAACTAAGCTTAGTTTGATTACAAGGCCTGAAGTAATCAAAGAAACAAAAGAGAGGGGGAGAGGGAAAAAAAAAACTTCCTTATTTAAAAAGATAAAGGAATACTCCAAAGATATAGTCTTTCCTTACCAAGTCTTCTGGGTAATTATATGTAAGTCATTTGAAAGAGTTTATATCAATTTTTATTATTGAGGGAGAAGAATAGCATGCCCTAGTGAACTTGTTCTCAGGTTGTAGGAACACCGCAGCTTCTCTTAATAGATACAACTCTGCAGCCGTATGAAGTTTTCTATGCGTATCAATGGCAAATCTTGCTGAACTCAACCTGTCACATATTAAAATTAGCCCTGTCAAGTGTTACGCACGTTTCTTTTTCATATGACTAATATCATTTTCTCTTTTGTATATAAGAAGCTTCAGCTGAAACGGACTTGCTGTAGAAATCCTCAGGGTATCCTACACAGTGACCAATTGACCCGACAATACCCTTCTTACCAGGGCTCCTATTAGCAACCCCTAGAGTTAAAAAAAAAAAAAAAAACGAAAAGAAAAGAAAGAAAATGTCTGTTTCAGCACCCACTTTGAAAAAGCCTTGAGCATTTTTTCATAATGATGTCTTCAGCTGGAATGCCAGCACATTTCCACATCTCCTTGACAGGCAAGCAGGCTATAAAATATACATAAAATTAAATAAAACGCAACATTAAAACAAAGGTTTAAATGTGACGGCATATGGTTTTTAACTATCTCCAAATGCACACAAATATAAACTACGTCTAAACTCGTGAATTTTTTTAAAACTAAACTATTAAAAATCTTAAGCTAATCTGCTCGGGTGTTAAATAAAAAAAAAAAGGAAAAGAAAAAATCCTAGCCCCGCTTATGATTGATTGAGGTAATTTTGATTATCCACAGATATTTTATGTGTTCAGGCATTAAATTGTCAACCATATCAGTTTCATTATAGTAAAACATGAAAACATTGACTTTTGTCTAGTTAGAGAAATTTATTTTCCCCAGAATGACAATCTTTTAAGAATAAACTAGGCAGCCTGCCAGCCCTGCATGTCATATATTGCAGCTCGCAAATGCATCCTATATATTTTTCCCATTTCTCAAATGCTTCCTTTAAGGTTCGGTGAAAGCTACTTTGAGAAGTTGATAGCGACTTTTCTTCAGCATGTTAAACCTTCCACTGTGTTCGTTTCAATAAATGATTAGTATTTAGCACAGTGCAGAAAAGGCTTTCATGTGGTCACATCCACTCACTGGTGGAACTTATGTCTTTTAGCAATAACAAAAAAGGAAAAGGCAAAATAAACCTCCTTGGACCGTGGGTTTTTGAACAGGTTTGATTAATGTGTTTTACAAGGAGAAGTAAATGTTCATCAAATCTGTCAGCAAGTTGACAGCTCTTAAAAAAAGAGTCCCTTTGTTCACGAAATGAGCAATTTGCGTGATCTCTTTAAAAATACAACAGCTAAACTTAAAATGTATTTTGCAGAAGCTTAAACAAGAACTGTTCAAGGGTATATGTCTAAGGGTGTACAGTAATATTTGTATATTTGCATATTTAACCTTACTACACCAGTATACTGCGATGAATATCTAGGGTCAGGGCTGGCATCAACACAGGGCTTACCCGAGCAAGTGCCAGGGCCCAGCGCCTCCAGGGGCCCAGTTAGGGAGAAGGGCTTGGTGTTCTGATGTTCAGCCCCCTCACTGTACTGCAGGGTAAGCGGGCTGAAGATCAGAAGACAGAGATAAAGCAGGACCTGTGAGCGTCCTGCAGAGAGAGAGAGAGAGAGATAAGAAACCTAATCACATGACCCGCAGGTCCTCGATACTATAGTGTGGAGATTGGCTTGGCAGAGAGAAAGAAGGAGAAAACTGGGCTGTAAGTACTGTGTGTGTGTGTGTGTGTGTGTGTGTGTGTCAGTCAGTAATACATGCAGGTCAGTCTGACAGTAATGTGTGTCAGTCAGTTTGTGTGTGTGTGTGTGTGTCAGTCAGTAATGTGTATGTCATTAAGTGTTTGTGTCAATAATGTGTGTGTCAGTAAGTCTTTTACCTATTTATATAGCTACTGAGTTTCTCCGAAAATAAGACAGGGTCTTATACTAATTTTGTTCTCTGATAACAGAGGGCTTATTTTTGATCAGAAGGTTAATCTAACAAATCTTACCTGCAGATAGCACCCTAGTGCACACAAAGCGCTAAGGATAAAGGTATGTCTCTTACCTTCATCCTCTGCACCATTCCTGTGCTGTTCCTAAATCCTTTGCTCCGTAAGCCATTAGAAGAACTGGGGGGGGGGGGAGATGGCCATGCGGGGGCCCCCAACGAGCCCCCCTTCTAATAATCATCAATGAAAAGGGAATGGGGGCAAGCCGAATCAGTGTTTGGCAGGGCGGTAGCTCTATTCCCAGTGCTCCTAATGGCTTACCGGTCAGAGGATTTCAGAATAAACATAACACGAACGGCTCCTAGGATGGGTTTGGCCGTCAGTATATGCTGTATGGAAGTCTCCTGAGCCTCCAACAACTGATAATGTCGGTGTAGAGAGGGGTCCAGCCCACTAGATTTCCACTGTCCAAGTGCTTTGTTCTTAGAGAGATAAGCCACCCTCAAAGCAGTCTTACCCCTCCCCATAGGGAACATTCCTGTGTATGGGGAGGACGGAAGAGAAAACTATCTGCCAAATGATCATTCAGCTGACAATTATTGAAGGTGTATGGGCACCCTCAAAGGGATTATTCAGGTTTTAAAAGTTCATTGAGGATAGTCTATCAATAGAGATAGATGAAGGTTCAAATGTGTGCTAATAAAAGCATATGTAAACAATGAAGAGGCTATGTGTTAAGCTTGAGGCCCATGTCCTTTTAAATCAAGTAGTGAATAATTTATTATTACATTTATTAAAATGGAGGCCAGGAGCGAAACCCCCACAGAACTAAACTTACCTTTGCATGAACTTACATTGCAGACCTCCCATACCAGACAGCACAGGATTGGTGGTAACTATTGGGGTCTGGCGCACCAATCACAAGAAATTAGGTCCTTTGTCCTCAGTGAATGGTGGTTCAGTACGCATGCTTGGGCTCCACCCCATTCATTTTTATATGATTTCTTATAATATCGGAGTTCAGCACTTGGCCGTGAGGGTCCTACCCAAAAAATGTACTCGGAGAACAGGGAATGGTAGAACCACTCCAAACCATTTTATAAAGTCCAGACCCAGCTTAAAATGCTTAAACTTAGGTGATAAAGGTTCACCAAGCGAACCCAGCTCTTCTGAACTTTTCTATCTCAAAAGAATATGGGTAAGATATGCATTCCCTCCAGTACGCTTCCTTCTGCATGCTTACAATTGCTATACACATCTAGTAATACAATGTTTCTACTACATTATTTAAGTGATTCAACTATTTATGGTTCAGTAAAAGGAAACATTATCCATATGTTTCTATGGAATAATCTGAAGTGTTCTTCCTCATGTCACCTCTTTTATATGTAAATCTTTCTAAATAATCCATTAACATCAAAAACGTATTCTGTGAAACATTATCTTGACCTGAATATAAACCACAAATTAAAATGTAAGTGTAAATGAATATATGAACAACATGTTAATCGTGTAGAGGAAATTCCTCTACAAACAACATAAAGAAAATTATTTTATGTAACAACAAGCATTTTATCAACATTTCCTTGGCATCCCACGGGAACTTTCATCACCATGGTGTGATTTCTTTTATAAGTTTATCCATGTCTTCCTTCTCATTTAAAATTCTTCATTTCATTGCTGCATATACAAAACATGGTCTTCTGTAGGTTCATGGTAATTATGTGGTGTGAATTAAACTGAACCAAATCAAGGGATTACATTAAAGTGTTTTCGTACGATTTGTGAACCACATCAGTAACTTAAAAGGAGTTTCTGGAAGTTTTTTTTATATATAATGTAATAAAGTAAAAAACAAAAAATTTATGTTTTTCAAGCGTTTGTCCTAAAAGCTATAATCACTTTGTTTAGAGCAAGTGGTAAGTGGGATTTGGCAGGAAACAGACTTGCTTGGTCACACCGGCACAGTACAACTACTATTCCCAGCTGAAACTAAAGCACACCTGGCTGTACTGCTAAGGCTAGGTTCACACTGCGTTTTCAGCATCCGTTTAACGGATCCGTTTTTTTTAACGTCCAGAAAAATAGGGTCAGCAAAGTTTTTTTGTCCGTTTTGGTCCGTCAAAAAAAACGGATCCGTTTTTTTTTATAATGGAAGTCAATGGAAAAACGGATGCACACAAATGAATCCGTTTTTTGCAATCCGTTTTTCATGCGTTTTTTGCAAAAAACGGATGCGTTAAACGGATGCTGAAAACGCAGTGTGAACCTAGCCTAACTGGCAAGTGTTTGCAGTGTAATTTACCCCAAAATAGATCAGTCTAGAGAGACAGGAGTTCAGATTGTAACCGTAACACGTCTACTTGTTCAGCATAGGTAGTGGTTATACATTTGGTATACAGTGGCACTTTACTGAGGCAGAAATTTCTAACCTTCAAAAGTCACAAAAGGCAGTTTTTGAGCAAAAGTCAGGAGTGGATTTGAAAGGAACATGAGATATAAAAGAAGGCCTTATACGTCTCATTCTTGCTGGGTCCAATTCTAGCTTTGGCTCAAAAACTGCAGTGATTTTTTCCAGAAAACTGTTATGTGTGACACCCGCTTCATGGTGGTTCTTTGATGGCTCTTTCTCTATCCATCTACTTCCACACTTTCTGAGTCTATATAGGCCATAGGCTGTATCAATGTTTTCCAAGTAGCCCTAGGCAAGCATCCAACTTCTGCAGCTGCCAGGAGTCGAATCCCGAACTTTTGGGTAACATTGCCAAACCTGAACAGTTCAGCAAGTCTACTCACCACTAGTTATTATATCTAAATCCTTTTATTGCTATTTATTTAGTGGCTAAATTTGCATCCTTCTAAGTGTGTCCCAAACATCTTTATACATCTTATAGGATGTAGTCTGCCAAAGTTACATATTTTTCTCGGGCCAGATATTTCACAGCATGACAAGAGCACATTAGGTCACATTAAACTTTCAGAAGATTTTCATAAAACTTTCATGCAACAAAATATCAGGCTGCCTCCTCCCCTCCCTTCTGATCTGTACACTTTGCGGGACACTTGTTCTTTGCACAGTGTGCCTGCTGCGGCTAAATCTGACAGTGACAGCCATGAAGACGTACGGACCTGAGCGTCACTACAATGGTTACATAGAGCTGTGTCAGTCCAGTGGGCACCAATGTATTTTTCTGTTTTGTTTGTTTCTTTGTCTTCTCAATAATCTTATTAAGAACCAACAGAGGCTGACTTTAGTGAGGAGCAGTAAAAGCCATTACATTGAACCTAAATTTCCCATTTATAAGCTCCCATGTACTGTCATTGAAGTATTTCCATCACACCTAGCTGCCAGGTAGTTTACACAAGAGCTATCACTAGCTGTATATTTATTATTTAATATGTACCTTCTATGCTCACATCCTTTATTTATGTGTTCTCTGTACATTTAAATGTTTTAGTTGCCTGAACAGGATGACTTCAGCTCTTGTGAAACCACAAGGTCCAGCATGTCATGGTAATGTGAAGTGTTTATTGCATACTGGGGTTCATCTCACAGCAGTAGGAGAGGCATGGATTGTGGGCCACAATGGTATAGCAAATCATTGCCATACATTTTGGGCTTGTTCACTGCACCATTGCAATGAATGGAAAGAACTGTATATAGTATAAGGCCATGTTCCCACTGTGTAAAACACCGGACGTTCTGTGACCCTGATAAAAAAAAATGTGCCCGGATCATCGCAGCCGGTACTTAAGTACCAGCCGGGTGATCTTTCCGGCCGCGAGCTCTGATGCGTGCGCATCAGCGAGCGCCCGCATCATAGCTTCCCATAGCACACGGTGAAGCAAGCGTCCGGAGCCGCTCGCTTTACTGTGTGAACTGACAGGGCTTCCTGCGGCCGGAATTCACTGAATTCCGACCGCAGAAAACTGACCTGTCAGTTTTTTCCGGCGCCGCAAGGGATCCCGGCCGGAGTGAATACGATGTGTGTACGCTCCGGCTGGGACCCCATTGAACATAAGGCTATGTTACAAACCGTAAAACTACGGTCGAAGTTCTGCGGCGAGAACTACAGCCGTAGTTTTACGTAGTGTGAACATGGCCTTAAGCTGTCCCTCCTGTCTTCATGATTGTCTATGGAGGGGGAAGGGGTTGAGGGAGATGAGGCACCAAAACAAGACAACAAAGAGTTACTTTACAGCTAAATGAAGGGGCTCTCTCCTCTGACGTCAGCACTGACCTCTCTGACCTCTGAATACCAGCTTCACACAGGTCCGGCTGTGTAATCCTTTGTTCTCTGCTCTCTGCTGGCAACAAATATCCCTTCTCCCCCCTCCCCTCTCCATAGAACAGACAGGGCCCGACTGTGTAAAAGAGTCGAGATTTCCTGATAATGAGCAGTGGATGAGGAAGAGGAGGGAGGGGGGGACCTGGGAGAAAGTCTTTTTGTATGCAGATAATAGCATATTTGCCAAATAAACCCATTTACAAAGTTTCTTAAAATTGCCTGGACTATTGATTTCTGCAAAAAAAAAACAACAACAGTGACACTTTGAAGGGGTATATAGATTTGTAATTTACTTCTATTTAATCTCAAGCCTTTTAGTACTTATAAGCTGCTGTATGTCCTGCAGAAAGTGATAAATTGTCCATGTCAGGAACTGTCCAGGGCAGTAAAAAAATGCAAATAGAAAACCTGTTCTAATTTGGAAAGTTCCTGTCACAGACAGAGGTGGCAGTAGACAGCACAGTGTCAGACTGGAAAGAATACACCACTTTCCGCAGGACAAACAGCAGCTGATAAGTACTGGAAGAGATTTTTAAATAGAAATAAATTACAAATCTATATAACTTTCTGAAACCAGTTGATTTGAAAGAAAACATTTTTTTACCAGTGTACCTCTTTAATGTTATTCTTCTGTTGCTTTTGTCTTTTTCATTTGGGAAAAAAAAATTATTAATATAAAAAATTAAAACAAATAAAAAAGTAACTAAAGTGAGAAAATTGTACGTGATTCTGAAAGGGAGGTTATTGTTCAGTTAATCAGGCTCATGATATGATAAGCAAAGCCTGATGAGCATACACGGAATAAAATATTTTTATCGAATAATCCTCTTTACAATCCTCTTTAATAGCAAGAGGTCAGCTATTAAGTATCCATTTTGCTAATCTCTGTAATCCTTTATCTGATATAGGTCAACATAACACTTTTTTTTAGCCTTAGACAGTAACTTATACAGTATATGGTTTTTAAACTTCAGCTGTAAAGTGAAGGACAGAAAAAAATCAAGAAACCCCTTAGGCCCTTCATGGCCAAGAATTTCTCACCTCTAACCTGATAATTAAAAGTGAAGATATGATGCATATTATCATATCCAAGCCAAGCTGTCAGAGAGGTGACTGTCTATGTGATTGGCACCTAATAAAAGGTGTGCCTATCGTCTTGTGCTGATCAGTTTAATGCTATATCTTAATACGAAACAGTGGTAATAGGAAATTAAAGGGGTATTCAGAAAGTTAAACAGATTTGTAAATTACTTTTAGGTTCTCCAGTACTTATCAGCTGCTGTATGCCCTGTGGGAAGTGGTGTTTTTTTCCAGTCTGACACAGTGCTCTCTGCTGCCACCACTGTCTATGTCAGGAACTGTCCAGAGCAGTAGCAAATCCCCATAGAAAACCTCTCCTGCTTTGGATGTTTTTTTTATTAAATGAGCAAAAATCCTATGCTACTGAGAGCTCAATAAGTGTGGCCATGTGGATGACTTTGAATCAGAGTAGGTACACACTGTGTTTTTTCATTGGTTCATTTTAATGTACAAAAAAACATGTTTTGTTTACGCTAAAAAAAAAAACCATTGATCCATTTTATTTTTATAATGGAAGTCAATGGAAAAAGGGATCTGAGCAGATGCACACATTTGCAACCATTTTTTTCCCCATAAAATGGATGTGTTAAACAGACTGCAAAAATGCAGTGTGGCCCTACCCCCACTGGTAAGTTTCTTACCTTAATCCTTGTGTCATTAGCGACGATATTAGCAGTTTATTTAAAATTAGTTTTTTTGGTGTACTACCGTCAGTGATTGGATCTGCCCTGGCCAGCCCACCCCTCCTAACTAATATTAGCAGAGTGATACAGAGAACCACCCCTATATTCATTAAAATGCAAATAAGAGCCGGAGCAGCCTCAAAACACAGGACTAGCCAGATATCCCTCTGGTAAGGGCCCAGCCAAGGGGTGGCTGCTTTAGGGAAATCACCAAAACCTCCATATTAGGAGGCCTTATAAGTCAATGTAATGACAAGGGAAAAACCAAGACCAGGTAGCCATTCACAGACAGCTGTTTCGGTCCGTTGCCCCTCATCCGTGTGGAGCAGGATTCTGGCTAGGTGGGAGCAATGCCTAGTAAAGCCATAAGAGAAACAGATCACTGATCTCAAGGAGACCAGCCAAAGATAACACTGTCGGCTGCTGGTTAAAGCGCTCAATGCAGTGAAATCCTAGGTGCATTGCTCCCTGGGAATATGCAAAAAAGAGCCCATGGAGCTGGCTGCTGATGGAGCAGAGAATGTACACCATAGAAATAACCTTTAAATGAGTTTCATGCTTTAAAAAAAATGGCAAAAGGAACGTTCAATTTTTTAAACCGATACAATAGATCCATAAAATTAAAAATAAACTGCTCTTCTTGATAAGACTTCAGTTGTTTCCTGTAAAAAAATAAAAATAAAGAAATAAAAGTAACATAAACATAATATAAATATAAAGGAATTTTTGAAAAATACTTTGCTGACCTGTAGACTCTATACTACACAGGTTACCTATACCAGATATCCATGTAGTCAATAATTAGGTGTCCAACTACCCAACCTTACTCGGCGCTGATATTACTGACTCTTCCATTGCCTTTCATACTACAAGCTCACTATGACATTCCTAATGCCACTGTAAAGTGACACAGGTATTTAGAAGTGACAGTCACAATGAGAATATTTCAGGAACATTCATACCCTTGGCCTACGCATCAGCTTATGTCAAGTTTATTAAGTTGCATGAATATATACCTATCAAACTCTACACTGCAGTCAAAATCAGTTTTAAGTACTTGCTGTAGAGCTGATGTTACAATAAAGCGCACAGCAAGAATTTTCAAAGAATATACTTCACATAGTCGCAGATATGCCTAAAATAGTTCCTGGGAACCAAGAAATTTTACATAAAATCATTGAGCAAAGTTTTATTTGCTTAAGGGATGTATTACCTACAGCATTTTGGGGGAAAACTGCATTTCTTTTGTGCTGCATTTTGTTTGGTGAGATGTTTTATTAAAGCCTATACAGAAATATAAAATACATTAAAAACATTGCTTTTTGGTAGTGTTTTGATGGTTTGCATATATATTTTTTTTTTAAATTGCAGCATGCTATATAAAGGGTATTTTTTCTGGTGGTAAATAAATAAAAATGGCACCAAAAACTATTTAAGTTAGCTGTCATTGCTGCTAAGGGTGGCAGACATTGTTGAACACTCATTCTCACCTATGAGTTCTTTCTTGATGGCCCTGTACAGACTATGGCAACTGAGCAACTTGGCTCCATGTCCTTGACACCTCCACCTCCTTCTTGAGAAATAAAAATGTATTAAAATAGTCCAATGTATTATGAAATACATAGCTAGTCCACAGTTAGTTATCTCACCGGCACTACTGGTCCCAGGGGTTTGTGCTCAGTCAGGTGTGCAATCACATCTCATCAGTGCTGTAGGTGATGCTCAGCTTAACACATAGGTCCATATAAGTAAATACAAATTAGATTACATACCGTGGCACTTCACCTTAAAAGCTTCATCTTTTTTGTATCCAAAAACACATAACAGGGCATAGACGAATGCACACTCCCTGACGACTGTTTCGCGATATGAAGCGCTTTTAGCGTGAAACAGTCAGCAGGGAGTGTGCATTCCTCTATGCCCTGTTATGTGTTTTTGGATACAATAAAGAGGAAGCTTCTAAGGTGAAGTGACACAGTATGTAATCTTGTATATAAATAGTTTTAAAAAAGTTTAAATTAGAGATGAGCGCAACTCGAGTATGCTCTAGTCCAATCATTCGGCATTCGAACACCGGTGGCTGAAGAAGTTGGACGCAGCCCTAGGGAGCCCAGGCTGTTATAATAACAGCAGTCAATAAAGGCTGTCAAATGGACAAAAAAATAGCTGTATCTGTGTTTTCCCAACCTCCCTAGGGCTGCATCCAACTTCTTCAAGCCACCGGTATTTCAATGCCAAATGATCAGACTCAAGCATCCTTGAGTTTCGCTTATCTCTAGTTAGGATCAATAAACCTCTAAAGCACTAAATCACTAAAAGGGCCAGTTCACACTACGGAATCTACACCAAAATTTTACTCAGAACTCCTGCCTGTAGGCATGTCAATTCTTTGAGCGGAGAGGCACGGAGAGCAGAGGCACTTGAGGCCTCCCACTAAAAGAGATAGCAGGCGGGATTAGGTGCAGGGTGGAGGTTCCGAGCGGAATTTCGGCACTGATTCCGTAGTGTGAATGGGCCAAAACACTCATGTAGCATCTAATGTAACACTTGCCAACAGAGCAGTAGCTAGACTAGCCTTCACCTGGTAAAAAAGGTTCAGGTCATTTTCCTAACCCTTTATGTAACACCCCTAGCCAAAGCACTGTGACAGGGGTTCTCTTCCTGGCACTTAGCATCTTTGCTCTTCTCCCCTCTTCCCCAATGACAGCTACTGTATATTGATATCTAATAATGCATGCTATTTTCAATACTTTGCATCAATTCAAATTTCAGCAAAGTGAAGCTTTTTCAATGGCTTTAACAGTGAGAGTAAAGCAAATCCTAATTAAAAGAATTCTGTTTTGCATTAACAAGTTTGACAAGTGTTAATTGACAGTTCCTGTGAAATGACTCTAATTAAAGTCAATATGTCTTTTTCAATTAATAAAATATTAAGAATATACTAATATACATTAGCAACTTAATCTGCACTGGATATTCTGCACATCACATGTACTTTACTGAGGAACCATCTGACATCCATCTTCTCCAGTTTAGATACAGGTGGCTCATTATTCTTCAATAATGTAGCCCAGGACACTATATACCTCTTGAGCAAGGAGATAATGTCCGTCTTCTATCATCCTTTCTATGCCTAATATAGATAAACGTATTCTTTTTACCAGGTAAAGAATAAAAATGTTTCTTAAATACTGATATCCTTGCTAATTGCTGACTCCAACAAGTGTTCTCAATTAGATAGAGCTAAGGCTTTTATTATAGGCTTACAGGTAATTGCACACCACCGCCGAAAGAATTCTTTGCAGTGTTTTCATCTTTTGGCCTCAGCCGAGGAAAGGGCTTGTACTAAGCCCTGAATTTACACAACAGAGCACATCCTTTTAATCATGTTTTCTTACCCAAGCAAAACCAACAAGGATCTCCAGGTTAAAAGTATTTTATTTTAAATCTGTAAAAAAAAAAGTTTTATACAAAAATATACATATGAAAAGTGTAGACATGTAAAAACAGCATAAAGTAAAAAATAAATAAAAAAGCATAGAAGTAAGTAAAACTATGTTTCTCCAAAAAGTTGTACAGTATAAGGTTTGTACATTTGCTTCTGGGAGTGCAAGGGTTTAAAATTATATGGCTATGTTCAAACTATGTTTTTTCCTCTCCGTTTCTGAAAAGAAAAAATGATGTCCTTCAGTGCAATGTTCAGGTGGACTAATTACCCTTTGGATTTTTCTTTAAAGGGAACCTGTCACCCCCCGTGCCGGGGTGAAAGCCGCTCGCCCCCCGCTAGAGCCCCAGATATCTACCCTATCTCGCCAAGTCCCGCTCCTGGAGCCGGTCCCGGGAGGGAGATTTCCTTGTTGGAAGCCCGGCGCACATAGATGAGTCCGATGCCCATACAGAATGAATGGAGCCATCATTCTCTATGGGCGTCGGACTCGTCTCTGCAGCACTTCCAACAAGGATATCTCCATCCTGGGACTGGCTCCAGGAGCGGGACTTGGCGAGATAGGGTCGGTATCCGGGGCTCGAGCGGGGGATCGGGCGGCCTTCACCACGGCACGATGTCTTTTAAAATAGAAAAAGCCGGCGCCTTTTCTGTTTTTTAAACATAGTGTGAACAAAGCCTATAGGATTAACACTATGGGGGGGATTTATGAAGACCGGCATACAATTACACCGGTATTATATTAGGCCCTGCCCCCTTTTCCTCGTCAGCATTCACTAAGAGGCGCAAAACTCTTAGTGAATCCGGTTGGCTGGGCGCCCGAACCTGCGCCCGGCATGTGAAATCTATACCTGCTTCCAAGCTTTCCTCCCCATCTCCTCCCTGTCTCGTCAGGCCCCCTTTAAGCTCCCCCAGCCTGCCCATCAGGGCAAATCTGCACCTTCTCCCTGGCATACGCCTCGGGCAGACCTTTCATAAATGTCCCCCTATGGCTTGATGACAATGACTTTTTATTGTGTAGGTAGAAAATGAACATTTAGGAAGACAGATGTAGATATAGTACCTAAATAACATTGTCTGATCAGTCCATAGTCCATATCAACTAAGGTGGTCATTGATACACCTACAGATAGTTATAAGTAGGAAGGTTGCATTAAGCCCTTAATGGTATTTTATGGGAACTGTTGAGAGTACATTAACTTAAACACAATCAGAAGAAAGAAGCACGTTGGAGGTGCAATTGTGCAAAAATTTCGGGACGTCTTGGCGCTGAATGGCAATCGTAGTCCCCCACCTTAGGGATGATGGAAGTTGTAGGTAGTGGTTACAATAAAAACTTATTTTATTTACAGATAACGCGTTTCGAGGCGGGGCCTCTTCATCCTATCCATGTCTTAATAGCATCTATGGCTCTGACCATGTGATCAGAGCAGCATTTTAGCCATTCATAATTGTGATTCTAAGTCTGCAGTTTCACGCTATGTGTGTCCCGGTGTTTTCTATTTTCTGTAGCATCTTGAACACAATGAATTATTTAATTATTTGATTGATTTTACCAGGATCGATTATATGTCAGTGAATAAATCTTGTATTTCTCTTACATTTTTTTTTTAATTAAGCTTTGCTAAGTGGGTGTAATGGACACACTGTGCTACCAAACCAGTGTGACTTTGGGCCACCCCAAGGAGCAGAGACTAGGTTTTCACTTTTTACTAAACTTCTTCGCTACGTAGGGCGCTCGGGAAGCGTAAGTAGACTACGGGCGTAAGTTCGCGGACCATACGTAGCAGCCCGCAACTTACGTAAATCCCCGGCCGGAGTTTAACACGTATATGTTCGGCCGGACATATACGTAGTGTGAACATAGCCTCAAGCTGGACGCTGATGTTACACTGACAATGAAAAAATATGTGAGTGTTAACAATTGGCATTTTGTCTAAGGTACTGGGAAGAAAGGATATGGAAGAAAGGGGGGAGGGGTAGATAGAAGGGCTCTAGGGAGGTCTTACCCTGTGCCAGGATCTCCATATACCTATGCAGGGTGGTCACCCTAATAGGGGCAATCCTGCCCAATGTACATATTCCTTCCTAAAAATCCCTATATGCCAGGGGAACCACCAATGGGTGTAATGATAATGAACCCCTGGAGTGGGATTGCTGGGTGGGTAGGAAGAGGGTAGACACAATAAGGTCAGGTACAGTATGTGCTGATGGGTAGAGGTTAAGATTATAACAGGAGCAATACACCATACACAAAAATACAATATGCATCCCCAGTAAATGAGTGAGAAAATGAACATTCAGGATGATAATGTTCAGGGCACAGATATACAGCCAAGTGCCATGTGGCTGTCTGCATAGATGTCAGAGCTGATCACAGAGGAAAAGGAGGTCCTCCCTCTTCAGGTATGAATAGCCCCCCATAGAGGCTGATTGGGCACTCCATTGTCATTTCTGCTTGTCCCTTCTGGAACAGACGTAAACGAGAGACAGGGGGACAGGGGGGGGGAGGATTTTTTGTATTGTACCTTTTTAAGTTTCTGATGGAATATTTAATTCACCTATAGTTATATAGTATAGTATACTGTATATATATAATGGATTAACAGAAGGTTGCATTAAAAAGTATATGACTTTAAGAAGTAGGTTTTTAAATTTGCCTTTGGACATACTTTGCTAATAGTGTAAATCAAGTAGCATATAAGAATCTATTTCAATGTAACACACAGCCATCAATACATATGAAGTGCAAGCATAGCAGATCTTGTGTATTAATACTGTCTCGGTGTATATGAACATCAGTTTCAACGTTAACATTGACATTTTCTCTGGAGTTCTAATTGCATTTGTCAGGTTTGTAATATGGTAAAGCTCTTTTACTTATAGTCATGGTTAAGCTGAAAAATGCTCCTGGAGGGACAATAATTACATCTATTTTTTCACATTGAGACTGTCAGAATAATTCTATCTAGGGTGTTTTTCACAAAGTGTTTCCCATCTCTCCTCAATGAGCCTTTTAACACCAAAATATTTGTTCTTAATGTTGTTGGCCGACATCATGTGTATGTTGGCTTCAGTACTCAGACAAGAACACAGTTATTTGTTCATATTCTATCAAGAATGAATTTCTCACCTATAAGTATGTATGAGCTGGGGAAGTAAGCAAGAGCAACATGAAAATATCTGTGCTTAATTTTCCCTTGAAAAATGAGGGTTCCAGACCTCTCACAGAAGAAGAAGGATGGAGGATTGGAGGATGAGGTGGAGGGGCATTTTATGTTACATTGCTGACAGCTTAAAGGAGAAGTCTGGCAAAAAAAATTGTTAAAGCATTGTATTGGGCCCTAAAAGTTATACAAATCCCCAATATACACTTATTACAGGAAATGCTTATAAGGTGCTTTTTCCCTGCACTTACTACTGCATCAAGGCTTCACTTTCTGGATAACATGGTAATGTCACTTTCTGGGTAACATGGTGATGTCACTTCCTGGATAACATGGTAATGTCACTTCCTGGGTAACATGGTGATGTCACTTCCTGGATAACATGGTAATGTCATGACCCAACTCCCAGAGTCTCCCAGACTCCCAGAGACTCCCAGACTGGTCTGTGGCTGCTGGAGAGGATGATGATAGGGGGATGCTCAGTGTCCCTCCAGTGCCCTGTGTCCCCCAGTGTCCCCCTGTCATCATCCTCTCCAGCAGCCACAGCCCGCACAGCTCTGGGAGTCGGGTCGTGACATCACCATTTTATCCAGGAAGTGAGATCACCATTTTATCCAGGAAGTAAGTACACGTAATCAGTGTATATTGGTGATTTGTATAACTTTGGGGGGGGCAATAAAAGACTTTAATAAAAAAAATTCCAGATTTCTCCTTTAAGGTAGGTGCTACATTCCGTAGGGAAGCAGTGAGTACTGGACTTAACCCAGTTAACTGTCGCTGCCTACCTAGACGATGTGCCTCACCTGGGTGTGGATCCCTACTCTACTATGTGCAGGACCCATCAGGGGTACAGAATGGTCAGCAGCCAACATCAAAGCCACATGGGGATAAGCCACAAAACTTAAACCAAATGAAGTACAATAACAAGCCAGGGGTCAGAACGAAGAAAGCCGAACCAAAGACAGATGAGTGACAGAGACAATACCAGTAAATAAAGCTAAGGACCGGAACGCAGAAAACACTGGTGATGTAAGGTAGTGAACAAATGATCATGGTTGGCTATTGATTAGCTGCCCGTTTAAATTTCGCTTCAGTTACCCATCAATCACGAGTGGGCGTGCGCTCCAGTGACCCTGATAGCCTGGATTGACTGCTCCTTCTTTTCAAACAACCGTCAAACATAGCCTCTTATGTATCAATCTGGAATTTACCTTATTCACGTCATTTTGGAATAATTTTTCTTTTTGTTGCCAATTCTATAGTTTTTTCTTTAACTGATTTATTAAAACATATCAAATAATTTCTTTTCATTTAAGGTAAGAATACACATTGGGGGTAATTTATCAAACTGGTGTAAAGTAGAATTATCTTAGTTTCCCCTAGCAACCAATCAGGTTCCACTTTTCATTTCTAACAGATTGTTTAAAAAATGAAAGGTGGAATCTGATTAGAAAATTCTACTTTACAACAGTTTGATAAATCTCGCCCATTGTTTTGTGTCATATCTGTGACTGCTCTATTTGCCAAGTAGTAAACAAAAAAACTGGGTGATTATTCTCTAGGTTTTGTGATTCCATATTTTTTTATCCTCCAATGGTTTTACTGAAGAATTTACAGCTCATTCATGAAATCCATCTTGAAGACAAGTAATGTAAGACTGCAATTTACAAATGTTTATTTATTAAGGGTTCCGAAGATATTTTCTCACAGGGAAGGATCTGCCAGATTATTAACAAAAAGAGACAAAATAAACTTCCTATACTGTATGTCTGGGAGGCACAAAGAATGCAAGGAAAATACACAAGTTAGTAAAACTCTCAAAATAGAACATTAATTACATTTGTTAAAGAAGCACCATGTTGGAGGAGAAAATAAATGTTTCTAAGAACGGAGGTCATCATTTGGTTCATGTATAGGATATACTTTACACCAAAATTCCTATATAGGATTAATAGAAGAGAGAGAGATAGCTGTCCTAGGTGTGGAATGGTGGCAGCAGACTTTCTTCGTATGTTCTGGCTCTGCCGAGACCTGGAGAAATTTTGGGTGGAGGTGTTGAAGAAGGTAATGGCACAAGCACATCAGAAAATAGGGCTGTCTAAGCAGGTGGCTTTGCTGGGGGATGACCCTATATTGGTGGAGGGTAAGAATAAGAGAACAGAGGCATTACGTTTTTTTCATATGCCAGGTTATTGATAGCTAGAAAATGGATGGCCCCATCCTCTCCTACTGCAACACAGTGGAAAGCTACTACTAACATTTATGAGAGACAGTATCATGGTTGAGTCCCTGTTTTGAGTTGTGTGGGGTTCTATTCTTCTTCCCCCCCCCCCTCCCCCGCGGCCGGGGGAGGGGGAGATCGGTGTAACTATGAATAAATATGAATTTATAATGTTGGTTTTAATTGTATATTTTGTGAAAGGAAAATATTAGTGGACTGATATGTTGTATCGGGCCGCATGCTCCATTGTGTGAATTGACAGAGTTTTCTGCGACCGTGTCAGTCTCTCACGGCGCCGCTAGGAATTCCAGACGGAATTTATACTATGTGTGTACACTCTGGCCGGGATTCCCTCAACCTTCAGCACAACGTAAGTTCCGTACTAATTGTTGCAACATTCGTGATTACTGTGGAACTTACGTTGTCTAGGCAGAGCCTAGCGAGCAAGTAAGAAATTGCAAAACAGGATTAAATAAAATTTTAAAAAATTAAAGAAAAAAAATATATTTCCTAATAAAATCTTTATACCTTACACAAAAAATACATATTTGATATTGCCACTTTTTCAACTAGGCTCATTATAAAGTTTAATGTTATTTATATTTATTATTATTATTATTATTTATTTGTACATCATAAATTGTGGAATTTGTGGCCTACAAATTCAATTTTGATAAATTAGCAGGAAAATCGCATAATCTTCAGTATGGACCATCTTCTACATCTTCTTCTGGACTATAAAAAGCAACATCTACATCTTCTCTTCTAGTAAAAATTTTTCTTGATATATCAGTTTTTAGGTTTTATTAAAGCACAGTATACATGGAGACATATATCTCTTAACCAGTGCAGAAGTATATGTGCATGGTAGGTGACATTAAGAAAAAAAAAAAAATTTTGTACTTTGACATTTTGATACTGATCATATCAAACGGACATTTTTTTTAGGGATTTATTTAGGCGCTAATGGTAAAATAACAATGAATACACAATTCACAAAAGCCTGTGAGAGTTAATGGACCATTATTTATATCAGACCCTAGATAAGCAACTGTGAAAGACTGTTTTCAAAGGCTCAGTGATGTAAAATGATGCAAGGCTTTGTATGCTTGTTACGTTCTTTTAAATAATGCAGTGAGCAGAATACAAAAAAAAAATGTTGCTGGAGGAAGTGATTTGGATGGCACTGTTGTGGGGAAGGCATCAGGTTTTGTTTGTTTAGGTTAGTATGTGTAAGTTGAACCTTCCCAGCCCTCTCATCACCAGGGCTGTGATTAAAACTTTGCCTGTCTGAACAAAGTGTTAGGTGTGCATTCTCCTCACCTTGCTGTCAATCTTTCAGCGAGCTAGTTTGCAGGTTGTGATAGAAGACGTGTTCCCACTTTGAGAACGCAGGAGATAGAATGTGCCTTAGCAAATTAAACTGGATGCAAGATAGAGCTTTGTCTTTTAACTTTCTGCTCGTAAGTGACAACTGTGAGCGCCGGCTCTGCCACAATATACAAAGTACTTTTTTTTTCCCACAGCTTCTCAAATTCCCAACTGATGTAAGATTTCTATTCTTATTTTATTTGCAGAATTTTTTCTTGCCTGTTCACATGCGCTTATTTTGTAGCCACTTAAAAATATATTTACGTTTGCCTACTTTGCAAATGCTATGCATTATTCCCGAAAAATAATCACTTCATCCATAGTAATGTTCAATGTCTGACGTTCCCAAATAAGATAAACAAATTGTTACAACGTATTGGTTTCTCTTTGATTGTTTAATACACAGTGGAGCTGCTGCAATGAGCGTAGTAAAGCTACATGAGTTCGGCTTAAATTATAAATGTTGTCAATGCGCTTTTGTCTTATTATACTATACTTTTCCCGTGTACTGAATAGAGAAGCAACATGGTCATTACTGTCTGGAAAAGAACATGATTATTAAGCTCAGGGAGGCAATAGGAAAGTAGGAGAGATAGAATTTGCCAAAGTTTATTAAAGCGTTAGTCATTTAAAAAACACAGACATGTCAAAAAATTTTGATTGGTTCAGAGTCTTTGGGCTGAGACCCCTGCGGATCCCTATCTATAGTCTATGCACTTTTTTCCCAGTACTTGCTGGTCGACCAACTCATTGCAGATGGGTTCCATTCTATGGAGTCAGATCGATTAGGGTATGCTCACACTAAGCAAAAGAGGCGGAATCCAACCTGCCTCAGCGTCTAGCAGAGTCTCTATGGAGGGGCTTGCGCACCTCCGCTTCCGTCGCTCTCTGCTCAGTACACAGTGTGAACACCCTTAGAGAGCTGGAGAATAAGGTGCACAGACTGGCACACTTCTTAAGGCAAGAGATCAGTAGGAGTCTTAGCACAGAGACACTGACTGACCAAAACTCTTGCACAATCATGTCATAAATCTCAGGTTTGTTCTGAACCTGGAAGCACTGCAATACAATGTAAATGCCTGGGGAGGACAGAGCAAGCTCTTCTTCCATCTCCCTGTTCAAAAAATCCATTTAAAGGGGTTATCCAGCGAAAATATTTTTCTTTGAAATCAACTGATATCAAAAAGTCATTTAGATTTGTTAAAAACTCCAGTCTTCCCAAACTTATCAGCTGCTGCATGTCATGCAGGAAATGTTGTTTTATTTTCAGTCTGACACAGTGCTCTCTGCTGACATCTCTGGCCGAGACAGGAACTCTGTCTTGGTTTTCCATGAATCCCCATAGAAAACATCTTCTGCTCTGAACAGTTCCCGTCTCGGCCAGAGATGTCAGCAGAGAGCACTGTGTCAGACTGAGAAGAAAACAATATTTCCTGCATGACATACAGCAGCTGATAAGTATGGGAAGACTGGAGATTTTTTAATAGAAGTAAATTACAACTCTATATAACTTTCTTACACCAGTTGATTTGAAAGAAAAAGAAAATATATGGTCCCCAGATAGTGGACATATCAGATATTAAAAGGGCACACCAGTGAAAATCTTTTTCCTTTCAAATCTACTGGCTTCAGAAAGTTATATAGATTTGTAATTTGCTTCTATTTAAAATGTTCAAGTCTTCCAGTACTTATCAGCTGCTGTACGTTCTGCAGGAAGTTGTTTTTTATTTCCAGTTTGACACAGTGCTCTCTGCTGCCACCTCTGTCTGTGACAGGAACTGTCCAGAGCAGGAGAGCTTTTCTTTGGGGATTTGCTACTACTGCTCTATGCAGTTCCTGTTTCGGACAGAGAAGAGCATTGTGTTTGATTAAAAAGAAAACAACATTTTCTGCAGGACATACAGCAGCTGATAAGTATGGTAAGATTTGAGATTTTTAAATAGAAGTAAATTACAAATCTATATAACTTTTTTAAAACAGTTGATTTGAAAGAAAAAGATTTTTGCCGAATTACCCATTTAAACTGATAAGAACGTATACTACAATTGATCTTAGCCAGAAGGCCGAGAAGTGATAATAAATCTGTTTTAAGTGATCTCTAGTACTAGTAATTATCATACATACTGTACATAACATTTAGCGACGAGCGAATAGTGAAATATTCGAATATTTGATATGCGTACGAATATCTCCCGAATATTCGATCGAATATTCAATCCCATTAAAGTCTATAAGAACAAATATTCGATTATTGAAAAACATCTATTCGACCACTTGGAGGTAAAAAACGGAATCTGAGGGATTTGAACGCTTATCTAATATTGTTCGAATATTCGGCGAACTATTTGATAATATTCGATAGACCGAATACCTTACTATTCGATCGAACAGTATTCGCTCATCACTAATAATATTATATCCACATAAATAGGATGTTTGTATTATCTCCTCAATAAACCTGACCCACAACGATGTACATAACAACAGTGTTTCTCATCTACCTCTGATGACCAGCTGAAAAGGTTCATACTAAGCTGCTATTAAAGCGACTCTGTACCCACAATTTGCCCCCCAAACCGCTTGTACCGTCAGATAGCTGCTTTTAATCCAAGATCTGTTCTGTGGTCTGCATAGCAGGTAATGCAGTTATTGTCCTAAAAATCAACTTTTAAAGTTGCAGCCCTGTGTCAAATTGACATGGCCTAGACTTTCCCTTATGTGACTATTCCTCGCCTCCAGTGTCCCCTATAGGCATATATAGGCTCAGTGGTGGACACTGGGGGGTGGGGCAGGATCACATGCTCCTCCATGTCGGCCATCTTATGGACAGAATCACCACAGAACAGGGCAGCCCAGCCTGTAGGAGGGGAGTCTGATTTTCGCTCTATGAGGTGCGCAGGGAGCTGCTGTCAGTATATACAGTGAGTAGACTTACTAATACTGTACACTGAACGATTTTACTATAAAGTACCCTTTAAGGCTAACTATAAGAATAGAATAGTGAAATCTTAGCATAACCCTGTAACAAATATCGGAAAATTCCCATCACTACTATAAGGCTAGGGCTACATGGCGTCTTTGGCCACATCACAGTTGACCAAAAGATACATAGATAGTAGTAGATTTATCAAGCAGACACATAGTAAGAATGTTCGTTGTTTCCCATAGTAGCCAATCACAACTCAGCTTTCAGATATTCATAAGCTCTGGTAAAAAGAAAGCTGAGGTCTGGATTTCATCTGTCCAATTGTGGTGACCAATGGGGAGGAGGGTGAGAGTCTCTATGGACGTCCAGACTCAATGAACGCTGAAGCGATAGTGTGAAGAACGACTGCTATCCTCATACTGTGCACATTATGGGCATCAAGTGTCTTGTGAAAAGTTAGGAATTCAATAAATGATTTGGAAAAGAAATCAAATGTTCTGGATTTTTATTTGTGGATGGGAATTACATTGACACTGTCACCCCCTTTTTGCATTCTGACTTCTCTACACAGGTGTAAAGGGTAAATTTGGCAGTTTTCATACTTTATTTTATATCATACGTCATGGTGCTTGTTCAAGTAAAATAGATTTTTTTATCATCTGTGGATTGTGCTATCTGGACGGGGCTTTACAGCCGAAGTGCCAATTAGCCCCGCCCACAACGCCACCGTTGGTCCCGCTTGGACTAGGGACCTTGCTCTTTAGACACAGTTCACCTGGTGAATTGATTGGTGGATTATATTGATTATATTGAGTTTTGATCTAGGGGGGCTCTAAATGCAGGAGCTAGAAGCTTTTTTGGTACTGCTGCAGCATTTGCCACAGGACGTGAATTGTAACTAGCTCTTCCCAAAGTCCAAACACACACTCTGTAAAAGGGAAGTTAACCCCTTTCAGGTGTTGGCGCTTGACACAATGACATGGAGTTCTGAGGAAAGAACTTTGCTAAAGAGGTTCTGCAGCAGCAACCTTTTAATCACAGTAGTTGCAGGTACAGTGGTGCAGATTGATGAACTTGCTTTAATACACTTGAGCTACATTCAGAAGCAAGTCTGTAAGTTATGTTACATTTTGTAATTTGGACTAGAATAGGATAAATAATACTGACTAGGTAGACTACCAAAGTGGACTCCTGGCAACTTTGGCTCAGTTGAGATTAAGAATACAACTTGAGACATAATAACCAGTACTTACAGTTTAAAATCTTCCTTTCTGAGATGAATACACAAAGCGGCGCGTTCAGTAGTATTAGAGTAGCTAGAGTAACACTGGTAACGGCTGAACTGCAACCCTTGGCAACAGGATGCAGCAACTTGCAGAGGGGCACTTTGGCAAGAATACGCAACTTTTCCAACTGCTGACTTGACTTTTGTAGTACCTCTGCAGAGCACAGGACTTAACTAAAGAGTGCAGATTTGACTTGAGATTGATGACCCCTTGCAGCATGGCCATCCTCTCAGGAGTAGCCACACCTCAGATCAGGAACACAGGAACACAAGAACTGGAATCCAGGATCATCAGCATTATGGTAGCACAGGGTCAGGACCTGCCCAAAAGCCAGGCCCCTGGAAAAGAACTCTGTGGCTCTGGATACAACTGGACAGAGTAATAACAGGAAAATTTGTGTAGAGGAGCACACAAGGCCTAAAATAACCACCCTTCTAATAGATCAGGGAAGCTATCCCATTGGTGGAGGTGACCTGAGGTAACTTGGTAGTTGAATGGACAGACACATTAAGAGAAATTAGGCCCAGGCCCTGGCAAGCCAGGCAGTTTAGAAAGATACTTAGGCTTAATTGCCATACTGTGACTGGTTAACCTCAGGATGACCTGACAGACTTATGGTGCGTTTACACAGAGAGAGTTATCTGACAGATCTTTAAAGCCAAAGCCAGAAACAGACTATAAACAGGGATCAGGTCATAAAGGAAAGACTGGGATCTATCCTCTTTTCAAATTCATTCCTGGCTTTGGCTTCCAAAATCTGTCAAATAAATCTCTCTGTGTAAACGCACCCTTACTGCTCAAGCAGATGGTGAACAGAGTTACATGTCAGAAATCATGTCCACATTTAACCCTTTAGAGACATCCAGCCTATGCTTGCTGTCAGTGAATAGCACACAGGGGGTGAATACATAGCAAATGCAGTACCATACCCTTTAACCTCAGAATACCCTGTATACCTGGAATACATGCAATATAGGGCTGCACTGCACATGTATATAGATTCCGCAGCAACATGAGAAGAAGCAAGGTTATTACTAATATTATTATTATTATTATTATTTATAAATCACCCTTAATTCCAGAGCGCTATACAATAGATAAGGGGTAACAAACAGAAACAATACAAGATCAAAACAGGTTACATGAAGGCAAATGGCAGACTGGTACATGGGGGAAGAGGACCCTGGCCGCGAGGGCTTACAATCTATAATATTCTGAGATACTACCATTTCTTTTTTTCTAGAAGATAAGCCACCTTTGGAGCTCTCTGGCATTAGCTTACCTTCCTTTTCCCTCTTTAGGCCCCATTCACACGTCCGTGTCAGTTTTTATTGTCAGGAAATCCTGATCAGGAGACCTCAAATGTCATCAGGAAAGTATCAGGAGTTCCTGACAGTAATCCGTTTTTACCATCAGGAAACCATCAGGAAAAACCTTCAGGATTTCCTGATGAGAAAAAAAAAATAGTTCTTAATATGGTCTAGTATGCCAACATAAATCACAGGTACCCACACAGCCCCTAGTGTACCTGGATGGCCACAGGCTGCAGAACTACAACTCCCATCATGACCTGTCAGTAGAGCATGATGGGAATTGTACTTCAGCAAGCTTGATGGTTACAGGCTGCAGAACTACAACTCCCATCATGGCCTGTCAGCAGAGGCATGATGAGAGTTGTACTTCTGCAACCTGGATGGCCACAGGCAGCAGAAGTACAACTCCCATCATGACCAGTCAGCAAGGCATGATAGGAGTTGTACTTCTGCAACCTGGATGGCCACAGGCTGCAGAACTACAACTCCCATCATGGCCTGCGTGCACATCAGGAAAGTGCCCATGATTCCGGCATTCCCATAGACTTCTATGGGGGCGTCCGGGCCGGAATTCTGGATAAAAACAGGACATGTCCTGTTGATGTGCACCAAATTAAAGGTTTATATATGTAAAATTGTTAAATGATCTGTTTTGTGTGATATTATTGTTTGTAAGCCGCTTGTTATATTCTATCTCTTTTTAAGATTATTGGAAAATAAAATATAAAAAAAAGGTGTATATATGTCTATAAATGCTCAACAGAGAAAGCTATGTACAAGATTTCTGTTTGACACCCTAAACATACACTAAGGCCCCGTTCCCACTGAGCAAAACTAGCGGAATTCCGCTAGTTTTGCTCAGTGGGAACGGGGCCCAATAGTTCCCTTGCTGGAATTTGTTTGTGCCGCAGGGATTGTGTGTCCATTGTCACGAGTTGAACTGACATGTCATCCATGTAGCAGCATTTGGAAGCCCCTGTGCTTCATGGTATAGCACTTCACAAAGACTTCTGCAACTTTAATCTTTTCCTATGGGGCCATCACAAAATGAGTCGCTTTCAAATATCTCTGCTCTAATGTGTTGGTCTGTGTGTATTCCAATAATGAGGTGACAAAGAGCAGAGAAATACAGAATTACCATGTAACAGGATAATTTGATAAATTTAGTTAAACTTCTGCCATCTGCACTGACAGCCCTGTGACACTATCAATATCTTTCCCATCTGTCCTCCATTGATTTTTAATCTTGAGACTAAAAACACACCCTGATCTTGTGTTGTTTATATTGGTGCAAACTGTTAGTTTAATATAGCCAGTACAGGTCTCAGCCCTAGATGCGAACAACAACGTTACCATTTATTCAGTCCCAAGTAGAGATTTTTAAATTGAAGAGGGATAAGAGAACGTGGGCAGTGCTTAGGGGGAGGCAATCATGAAGAAATGTTGAAACAGAACTCACCATAAAACTCAGGCTTTATTTTACATTTGTATTTTTTATTTATATTTATTTTCTGTATGTGTTACAGGGCCATGCAGCATTAAAAATGAGCAAGACCTACTACAGACCTGCAATTGCATCACTATTGCGACTACTATTCTCTATTAAATAGGTCTGTGCTATATGGATGCATAGGTACTCTGTATCTATGGGTCAGCGACTACTGAAACAGAATGTGTGAATGTAGCCTAGGTCGGGGTCTAGGGCTGGTGTTTGTATAGACTTGTTGGTTGCTTAGAGGGAGGGGTCATGGCCTCATATGTCCCAGTGACCTTAAAGAGATTTTCCCCCTTTAATTTGCTCCACTGCCAAGCGTGGTGTTACAATAACAACTATACTACTAACAAATATCACCTTGGTCTTAACCTTGATTATCTTGGTTCTCCGCTGGTCTCTGTTTCTTCCAGGTTCTTGTGATCTCCTGAACATGCAGGAACTGACCCACTCAGCCAAACAGTTTTTAAGGAAGGACACTGCTGCAACCACTGATTGGCTGAGCTAGCCAGTTCCTGTGGGCCTGGGACATCACAGGAACACAGAAGAAGCAGAAGCCAAATAAGGATCGGAAGAAATTTTGTATGTCTATTATTTTTACACCCTTTAGCAGTGGAGCAAATTTTTGTTTTCCCTTAGATAACCCCTTAACCCCTTTTAAAGGGGTTATCCAGCGCTACAGAAACATGGCCGCTTTCTCCCAGAGACAGCCCCACTCTTGTCTCCAGTTGAGGTGGGGTTTGCAATTAAGCTTCATTCACTTCAATAGAGTTACAAAACCTCACCAAAACTGGAGACAAGAGAGGGTCTGTCTCTGGAAGAAAGTGACCATGTTTTTGTAGAGCTGGATAACCCCTTCAAGTCTAAGGGTAAAAAGGCGAAATAAAAAAAATAAAAAAGCAAGTCTTGCTTTTATATGCATTTTATTAAAATAAAATTTAAAAGCTTTAATTATACAAAACTAGAAAAATGCAACTAATATGTAAGTCTAAAGCAAAATGTTCCTAGCCAGTTACAGTAGAAGTTATTATGGATGTTAGTAAAGTAAAAGAAAAATACACACAAGTCATTTAATGCCTGTTATTCAGCTCAGTAATATAGTGTTTGATATGAATGAATGTGAAATGGTAATTTTATTCACCTTTTTAGGTACTCTTGGTTTAAGTGTATCACATTTCATGGCTTAAATTCTTAATTTGATGTTACATATTGGTCATTGCCTTCTCCTTAACACATCTTGTACAGTTTATATATTCACCATCAAATATTAATGTATACACTGTTTGCTTACTGACATATGCATATTCACTGCACACAAAATCAGGATCTAAATATGCCTGAGCATAAGGGAAATAAACAGTTAATTCTCATGTGTTCTCATTAAATCCAGTCTGAATACATAAAGTATTCAATAGCAACTTGATCTTGCAATATGTTTATAACACATATATATATATATATATATATATATATATATATATATATATTTATTTTATTATTTTTTTTTTTTGTCATGGTATTTATTCTATTGAGAAAGTACTTGAAATAATACTTAGATTTCCTGATTCAGGGTAAGAAGCCTTAGTAAACTGCCTTTACTTTCATAAGATTGTAAGTTCTTGTGAGCAGGGCCCTGACTCCTCTTGTTTGACTTGATGGCTACATGTGTATGTCTGAGTTTGTCAATGTACGTACCCCCAGAATTATAAATCTATGGAGTTCTATGGAACTTAACAGTAAAATGAATGTCAATGCACATGGATAAACTTAATGCCTGTCATTTTTACAATTAAGTGTTGCATCCTTTTTAGGTCATTCTTTAGGCAGTTCTTTTGATCAGTATTTCCTGATTTTGAAAAAGATTGCATGCAAAAATGGCAAAAAAAAACAATAGTCTAAATTTTTCAGCCAATTTACATAAAAACCAGGCCTTTTCTAAGGTGGGAACATAACCTCAGGCAGTGTTCTCACGGCCGTTGTTGGCTCCATTGGTTGCCTCTATTACAAGTTTTACCAAAATACTAAGCAGGAAAAGAGCCTTTCTGAGAAGCAGGCTTTTATTTCTGATATACTAAAACTAGCGATTTTTTTTAGGTTTCAAAGTGTTTTTTAAGTTTTTTAAGTGTCAAAGAGGCTTTCTCAAGTTACTGAAGTGTTGAGAGCTGTAACTCCTCCTCCGAACCCTGACCCTGCTGGAAGCTCAGCTTCCAACTGGCTGTCAATTAAGCAGGGACAGGGATAAGAGGGGGAGTGAGAAGGCATTTCAGCTAGAAGCATCTTTGACTTCTTGCACCAGAGGGAAGAACAGATGGATGGATCAAAGGAACTGTGTGTCTCCTTTTCCTAACAGCAATATAACAGTGTCAGCAACTTAAATTGCAGCTAACAGGTTCACTTTAAAGCGAAAGTACCATCTGCTAATGCATTTTTTTTTTTACATTACCCTGTTGGTGCCAGCACAGAGATCCTGGTAGCGTGGTCCATCTTTCAAAATGCCACCTAGTTCCTGCGTCTGGCGCCCTTTTCTTCTTATGCACTGGCCTGGATTTATGCACTAGAGATGGCCCGGCACCCCCCAATGTATTAATATGCCCCCTCGGTGAAGCGCCTCCATTAGAAAAAGTCTTGGCCACATCACCAAGGGTAGAGGATATTATTATACCCAGGGGGCGGTTTTGCCTTCAGAGCCGGGCCGGTACACAGGAAGAAAATAGTGTCGGGCACAGGAACCGAGCATCGTTTTGAAAAATGGACCGCACCACTGGGATCACATCAACAGGGTAATGTAAAAAAATTGCTTAACCAGATGGTACATTCACTTTAAGTACAAATGAACAGTTTAAAGCTCCACTTTACAATCACAGAACGCTTCATCTACATAGTTTGGATTTTGTATGCTTAGGTTAATAGGCTTCTTATGAATATTCGTATTGTTATAATTGATATTAGCATCAGCAGGCTATGTTAGGGTATGCTGGTATGTAAACAGCACTTCATTACAAACCACAGCTGATGTAGGTTTTCATACTACAAATTGTCATATGGTGATGATGGTTATAAAATGCTGGAGGAACGTCTATGTGTGTAATGAAACCTCCCAGCTTTAATTAAGCCGCATTGTGCAGCCAGTGTGGGAGCTTAAACTAGTGACCCTGAGAATCGAAGAAAGAAGCCAAAATTCAGCCTCCAGCAGAGTATGGAATCAAAGTTATGTATTGCTTAATTATGAGCAGAATTTCTTGGCAGTAAACACTGCCATTGTCTGCTCTATGGTATACTACACTACGAATGCTAAAGCGACAATTAGACACAAATTTGCTATAAATCGCTCATTTATTGGCACGCGCATTAAGCTGAGATCTTTCATTCATAATTGATTAATGAAAAGTCACTGCTGTTCTTAGGGTCAAAAAGTCAAAGAAATTATGTGATCAAGTATGTATACTGCGTTCCTTATACTACTGAAGGACTACTGATAGGGTGTTTTCTAGGAAGGGTACTATTTAAAGTGAATTTCACGCAGTTCCTTAACAATCATTTCACAGAGACTAACGGTGCCTGTATGAGGTTCCTCTGTGGTTTTAATAAGGGAAAAGATGCTTTTATTCCCTCTGTGAAGAGACAAAGAAGCATGTCTGAGAACTAATGTGCCCCCATACTAAAATCTCTCTCACCGCCAGAAATTACCGCCTTCCCGGGAACTCCAGCCATAGCTGGCAGCAGGGCTCTGGCTTCTGTAGGTACTGTTAGTCTCTGTGAAATGATCACTATGAAACTGTTTCAGAGTTGTAGAGTTCCTGACCCTATTTAGTACAGAGCAGAGTGCTGACTGGCTGAGAGAGAGACGTTCACATGGATAATGGGTCTCCTTGGGACGACCACCAAGCTGGCATAGGGATCTAGCATCCTGCTCTGTACTGAGGAGGGGCAAGAACCCTGAAACAGCTGTAAACAGAGGACCACTCTTTTTTTTGTAGGAGATTCTGGTTTGGTCGATAATTCCTAATCATATTTTAGGACTTTTTAAGAGATTAAACATTTATTTAAAGGGATGCTACCTTCAATAGATGTCACTAGAGAGCAAGCTCTTTTCCTTCTGGAGGAGAGCTACTTTGTATACTTTTTCCTAGAGTGAATTGTATGCCTGATAAGACTCCCTACGCCAGCTTTACTAAGAAGACACATTATCTCCTTAGACCTCAAACAAATCACAGATTTTATTGAGCATCCCACCCCATCAATTAAACAAATGCAAGCTCCCATAAACTGTATACAATACCTATGAGTGTTAGTCCAGGATCCAGCAGCAATGCACACTTTGAGATGCTCAGACAGGTAGAGAAGAAGGAAGTAACTAGTACTGCTCTTCTCCATATAAGCTAATGTTGATTGTAACAAGGGATGCCTGACCTATCAGCTAGTAGAGAGCCTAGAATAGGCAATGTTGCATCTTCCTCATACCTCAAACAAATGTCAATAGGTAGTGTGATTGACAGCAGGCTCTGTATCACCTGTCAGTACTGCAGCACTTTGTCTTTTGCTATATCCCCTTCTCACCTCCCAAAAAATGTAATTGTATTTTATAGGAGAGCTGATGACTGGTGGAGGAAGGTCAAAGCCTTCTGTGCTCAGTTTAAAATGACGGTCTAAAAAGTGTCACTTGATATTGACAAAGCATCCCTATGTCCCCATTACAGTGCTGAGGACAGGTGGGGAAAAAATAGGCCAAATGTTGTTGATACAGCCCCATTAGCAATGACAACCATACTGTGGACGAAAGGTCTGAAAGTGTAATTCACTTCCTGTAGACAGATACACTTCACCAACTGATATTCACCATAAGCCTGTAGCTGTACAGTATATTGTCCTGATGTTAGGATATTAGGTAACAGCCAAGTAAGTATAGCAACGATTCATACAATAGGGCCCTGCTCACAAGAGCTTACAGTCTATCATGGAGGATGGTATAGCATGGTGTCATGATCTTATATTGTATTCTACAGTGCCACATAAAGTGAAGACTGATAAAATTTACAGTAGTCACAACTTAATGATTGAAAAGCAACAATAAGTGTTTTGGCCATTTCCACCATAAGAAATTGGTGGATTCTGGATTTTGAGGTGCAGATGATATGGTGCTCTAGGTCTGCTCTCTAGGAGTTATGGTCAGGGTTAGAGAAAATAAAGTACAGACAATAAAATATGCATTAACCAAGCTACCGGGGAGATAGGAAGAAAACTGAGAGACCAGTATCACTAAGGCCAATAGAATGAAGCATGCTATGTAAGAGTTTATATGATCTAAGGGTCAAACAATCCAGAAACAATGGATGGAGAGTCATTTCCATTGCATATAGATCTCAGAACATTTAAGTTTTAGGAAATTTTAGTAAGGACGATTTCTGTAGAGTGTAGAAACCAAATCCAAAAAGAAATGTCACAGAGAGATGAGACCTAGAGAGAGTAGACCAAGTATTAGACCAAGTATTACAGGAGTTGGGGCAAGAAGTGGAGGTTATAGATGGGTAAAATATTCATTGCACAATATATACAAGTAGAAGAAAAGGATATGCGTAGAACATTGACTAGGGGAATATGCCAAGCCAAAAATCCTTTTCGAAGGGAAAGACTGTCCATCTGCAGACAGCTGTTTAAGGGTTGCCCTTCTTCAGCAGATTGATGGATGGCCAGTGAGAGGCCTTTATGGCAGACTCTTCGTAATGAGAACTAGTATCCCAAGAACATTTTCAAGAACATATACAAGGTGGACTATGTCTATAATTTTTAGTAAATAATTATTAATGGGGAAGAGATTTTCCAATGGACAGAACCAACAGACTCCCAACTGCGTTAAATTTGAGGTGTGCTTTCTTTCCTTCGACACATTGGGTGGCACAGTTCCAATTGTAATAAATAGAAGCATTGCAGAAAAACTATGACCATTGTACACAGGACACAGATCATAGCTATACCAGTTGAGGAAGTAATTCAGATAATATTAAATAATAAATGACAGGAAATCTTCCTGTTAATAAGGAGATAATGTCACTAAATGGCCGCAATTTCCCACTGTCTTCATTAATTTTTATTGCCTCTTCATCATTAATATGAAATATTTTATCACTTCAAAAACAAGATAATAAAGTGAATATGGACCACCTTCTCATGCATATATTCTTTTAAATATTTCCTGACCTAATGCCAGGACAAATTAGGATTGTTAACGAACATTAAATGAACCTAAAAGGAGTGTTTCTCCACTAAATACTGGTGTAGGGGACCTTATTTTACTATGCAATTTATCAAGTGCTAATAAAGTGGCAAGGTGTAAGCTGGCTCATTAAACAACCACTTCTATAAACTTACATGATTGCTTCCTTTTATTAGTGTATATAGGTCTAAGATGTAGGGCGTTAATAACTTGTAAACCTTACATAGTTATACTAAGATTTCACCAATGTATGCACCTTTAAAACCAATCTCAACTGAATGGTTAATGCACAAGGGTCTCTTTAAGCTAAACAGATGCGGGCCGGAAAATGCATACATTACATTTCATGCCTTCTTTTAAAACTGTCTGGCATATGCTTCCATTTATTATTAATTAGCTTATTCATTAATACTTTTACTTACACACCAATCAGCCACAAAATTAAAGGGGTCATCCAGGATTAGAACAACACGGCTGTTTCTGTTCTCAGTTTGTGTGGTTTTGCCGCTCAGTTCCATTGACGTGAATAGCAGTGAGTTGGAATATCACATAGACCATGACATGATGCTGTTTTTGAAAGAAAGGAACTATGTTTTCTAATCCTTTAAAGGGAAACTGTCACCAAGACAATGCTATCTAGCTTCTAGCTAAACAAAGAAGAACTGAGAAGATTGATATGTATCTTTGTGGGAAAAGATTCAGTATAACTTGTAAAATGTTGATTGAAATCCCTGCTCATTCTGTGTTAGAGTCCAGTGGGCGGTGTCACTAAATGCACTGGACTCTTTAGCATGGAAACATCAGAGATTTTTAATCATTAAATTACAAGTTATACAGATTATTTTCCAATAAACATACTTTATATATCAACCCGCTCAGCTCCTTCTGCTCTATAACATGATGGTGATAGCTTGAGTAGCATTTTCATGATGACGGGTTCCCTTTAAAACCATTTGCTTAAAGGGAATCTGTCAGCTGTAATTCATGATCCAAACTGTTCACACTGTTATATAGCTGTTAGAGTAAGAAGATGCACAACATATTTCATACATCCGTCTGTGCTTCCAGAATGTGGAAAATGTTTTTATTCTCTGCTACAAAGAGTCATAGAGGTGTTACCAAGCTCCTGAACAGTTACAAGCTCGAATGTCTCCTCTCATCCCCTCCCTGCTTGATTGACACCTGGAAGCTGAGTCCTAAGCAGGGTCAGGTAAGGAGGCATTTTCTACATTATAGAAGCACAGACAAATATATCAAAGGAACCCTGTGCAAAACCGGATTTTCTGTTTAGTTGTCCAGAAAGCAAAAATCACCACTGACCATTTTGCTGTTTCATGTCTTTGTCACGTTCTGACACAAGGACATCTAAAATGTCTCATCACCCTTGAAGACGACAACAGCAGTGCACAATTCGCAAGTTGTGATCTACCTTGTTGCGATATTTCTTCTCTTCAGACATGTTCTGTTGGGTAGCTACAGGAAATATATATATACAGTGTATATATATATATATATATATATTGATGCCTTCATATCTAGTAAGCAATAACAGAATTGCTTTCTTTTTGTTCTTCTTTTGTATATTTCTTGGGGGAGATATATCAAACATGGTGTAAAGTAGAGATGATCGAACAGGGCCGAGGTTCAGGTTCGTACGAACCCGAAACCATCGGTATTTGACTCCCGCTGCCTTCTCGTTCCGTGCTGATTCTGACTTTTATTAGGGGAGGGGGCTTTTTACTAATAATAACACTTTTTTTTTTTTTTTACACATATACTAGAACCCCCTTGGGGGGCTTCTAGTATAAGTATACTGATCTCTCATTGAGATCTTTGCTGTATAGTTATACAGCAAAGATCAATGAGATCGGCACTCGTATGCTTTCGGCTGCTGCAGCTGAAAGCATCCGAGTGCCGAGCTGGGATCAGCGCCATTTTGGCAGAGACCCCGCCCGGCAGCAGTCACGGAAATCGCTCCTCCAGGACAACGTCCCGGAGGAGCGATCTCCACCACTAGACACCAGGGAAGTGCTGCGTCTGGTAATCGGATGCAACTGCCATCTTTGACAGCTATATCTGATTACTGTATTAGCGGACACGGCGATCGGACCGTTCCCGCTAATACCCGCCGTCCTGGGCTACAAGCGGCACCCAGGACCGCGGCGGTTCAGAGTGGGGTCGCCGCACGGCCCCGCTCTGAACACCTCTCGGGGACATATGACGTACGGGTACGTCATATATCCCTAAGAGGTTAATGGCAAAAGTACATTTTCTGATATTTTACTTCACATATCTGCTATTGCCATTGCTGGAGGCCGCCATCCTCCGGTTGGTGTGACCGGTCATTTCAAACTGATTTCTGTTACCTTGTTTGGAAAAAGCTAAATAAATACAATTTGAACAATAAAACAGTTCATCATTGTGAGGAACTCATCAAGTATCTACCAATACGGTAGCTGCCAGGACTCATTGAGTATTAGATAAGGCTGAGGCAGGTGTATTCATGCACTGTAGCCTTCCCTTTAAAGGTTTAATGTGCAGTTCAGCTCTTTAAGCACTTCATTGTCCAGTGTAATAGACAATGAGATGTCCCTATAATGAAGGGTTTAGTTGTCTTACAAGCTTAGAGTACTAAGCCTCTAAGACCACCAAAAGTAATTGTACTTGTTACTCGAAGAGCCATTGATCTGACCATGACAGACAACTGATAGTAATTACTCTTATGCCTATGAGACTAACACAATTGCCCCAACAATTCAGCACCTCCACAATGAGTCATAGCTGATGTATTGTCCTACATCTGTATTGATCATTAACAATCAATTGTCCTACATCTCTATTGATCATTACTAATAATACCCTACAGATATAGTGATTATTGTAGGCAACCTATTTTTCCGTGACTTATTGCTCCTCCTATAGCATTACTTTTTTCTTGCAAGTGATAGTTTAAAGAACTTATGAAAGCGGCGCCCCCCGGGGTTACGGATTGGGAGAAGGGGCAGATTATCACCTTCTCCCTGGCACATGCCTGCTGTTTCCCTCGCTTACCTAATGAGTGGGCAGGGGGAGAACAACAAGGCGCTTTACCATGATTTACCATGATTTGTGCCTGCTCGCTTCTGTAAATCATGGCAGAAATCTGCACCTGCTTAGGAGCAGGTAGAGGTTTCTGCAACCGCCAAGTTGGAGGCGCAGGTCAGGCTGTATTCACTTACAGACATGCGTCTCTTAGTGAATCTGGCAGGTCACTTGAGGGCGAGGCCTTATTTAAGACCGGCACACCAGTCTTTATAAATGTCCCCTTATGTGTTCTCAGCCCAGACTGAATCAGTCCTCAATGTCCCCTGTAATACATATCAGATATTACAGATTATGGCACCATTACAGTTCCCGGTTGCAACAGGAGTCTTAATGATAATATAGAAATTTGCCCAGTGGTGGTTTTAAGCTATTAAATAAAGTAGCAAACGGCATGTAGCAGTGGTACGTGAACCAGGATTTTTGTATTTATTTATTTTTTTTATTCAATTTTGCCGCTTGCCCACAGGACTACAAAGGTGTGCACCTAGAAGGAGTGCTGGGGGAGGGGAGTAGGCAGGGTGGAAGGACTGTGACGAAGAACAGAGTGGAAGCAATGCATTCTGGGACTTGTAGTACTGAAAATCTGCTCAACCAGGGGGTACAACCACAAAATACAGAAATAGAACATCCAAAACATTTTGGGTGGTTTTAGAAATGGGGAAGACAGGTAAGACAGCTTTTTTTCAAAACCCTACACGTATATTGTTGACACCTACACCTAAATGCTGTTTTCTTCAAACATCTTACAATATCCAACAGAATTGTGTCAGTAGGGAAATAGTTTTTATTGTTAGAATAAACCCAATCCACTTTTTCCCAGATTTGCTAGGGCTGCATACAACTTCTTCAGCCACTGGTATTCAATAGAGATGAGCGAACCAGACGGATTTCTGGTTCGTATGAATCAGAAATCTCGGCGGCTGAGTCACGCTGTCTGCCGGCTCCATGCAGCGGGTGGATACATCGTAAGGAACACCTGGAAAACTGGGATACAGCCAATGCCAATGGCTGTATCCCAGTTTTCCAGGCGTTCCTTATGCTGTATCCACCCGCTGCACGGAGGGAACAGACAGCGGGAGTCAGTCGCCGAGATTTCTGATTCATACGAACCAAAAATCCAGCTGGTTCGCTCATCTCTAGTATTCAAATGCCGAACGATCGAGCATGTTCAAGTTGCGCTCATCTCTATTGGAGACCAATCATGTAGAAAACCCTCAATATATGGAGGAGTTATATAAGATCTGGAAAACCATAAATTATTTTGATCTGTTGATGCATTAAATATCTATTTTTGAGGAGAGCGGAACAAAACTATTAATTTGCTCATGTTAGAATCCTTTACTAAAATCTTTTAAATTTCAATAGGTTACTTTAATTTTACCCCATTTTACATTATTTTATTACCCAAAAGAAAAAAACCAAAATGATAACACAACTCCCAAACAGCAGAGAAGAGGGATTAGTACTATGCAGTAAAGTGAAGTGTAGTGTCTGCCACATCTGCTTAAAATTTCCCTCCTCACACTTGGTAAATAAACAAATGCCATTGACAAGGCAATGAAACCATCACTTAGCTGTTTAGACATAAAACATTACAATGGCGCACACTAATTGTTTCATTATAGCCGATGATAAAAGACATGTTCTGTGTTCTATAGGGGTAGTAAATGTTGTCACGTGATAACATACCAGCCAAGCCCAATAAAATGTGATGACACTTTTAACAACCTGTGTGATCTTATCAGGATGTGGAAAGTTTGTGAATTGTTTACTAAGGACAGGCTCTTAAGCTAGGTGGTATGTACTTAAGAGATTTGATCTTTTTATCTAGTAGGCTAGCTCTGACCGAGCTTATAGAGGATTCTGAAGTGCTCTATACACCCCTGGAGCATATAAATGAGTGGGGGGGGATTTTCAACTATTTTCTAAAAAAAAAAAAGTGTTATTTAAAATTCTCTATTGCTGTCTAGAGGGCTTGTCTGTTGGGATGAATATTGTTTTAAAGTGGTAGACTGTCCCTATCCCCACAAGATGGTTCTTTCACAACATGCCGGAAATGCCAACACAGCCAATCACTGGCTATAGCGGTAGCCTAAAGGCCCTAGTACACAGACAGATTTATTTGACAGATAATAGAAGCCAAAGTTAGGAACAGACTATAAACAGGGAACAGTTCATAAAGGAAAGACTGAGATTTTTCATCTTTTCAAATCCTTTCCTGGGTTTCACTTCAATAATCTGTCAGATAAATTTGTAAATTACTCTAAGGGGCCTATTCCACGGAAAGATAATCGGCCGAATCGTAGCGAGAATCGGCCGAATCGGCCCGATTCGGCCGATTATCGCTCCGTGGAATAGAGAGAACGATCAGACAATGATCGTATCATCGGCTGATCGTTCATTTAGGTTCGGACCTAAAATCATCAATCGCCACCAGTACATCGCTACGGTGGAATAGAGGTGTGCGGTGACGACCGACGGTTTCAGCAGCGTCATTCATTACCTGTCCGGGCTGCAGGTCTTCTCCTTCTCCCGGTCCCGCGTCGCAGCAGCTTCAGAGCAGGGCTGTCTGAACTGACAGACCGTTTAGCCAATCACTGTTCGGAACCACCGCGGCCAGTGATTGGCTGAGCGGTCTGTCGGTTCAGACAGCCCCGCTCCGAAGCTGCTGCGGCGCGGGACCGGGAGGAAGAAGGAGAAGACCTGCAGCCCGGACAGGTAATATATGAAACAAGGGCTGCAAGGACATCGGTAACGATCATCGGGGCCGTGGAATAGGCCCAGTAAAAAACCGCCTATCTAGCAGATCGGCGCTCGTTTACATCGTTGATCGGGCCCTGCTCGACCCGTGGAATAGGACCCTAAGGCTATGTTCACACAACGTCAAAAAAAGAGAAAAGACGTCCACTTTTCTATTTAAAAAGATGTCCGTTATTGTCGTGATTTAACTGACTGCAACACAATGCATTGAAGTCAATGGAATATTGGACGTCCAATGCACAAAGTCAATAAAATAACGGATATTATCTGCGCAAACGTGAAAATAATGATCATGTTAATTATTTTCGGATGCCTTTTGCAAACAGCGGGTGTTATTTTTTGTTGTTTCTTTTTTCACCGTCCTTTTCCTATTTTTACTATTAAATTCAATGGTTTTTCAATTAAAGACACACCTGAAGGGCAACTATTAAACCCAAACTAGAATAATGTACCAACAACTGTTATTGCACTGAAGGGCAACCAATCCTCTAAATAACGGACGTCATATTAAAAATTATAAACGGACAAGAGAAAACGTTGTGGGAACATAGCCTTAGGGTCCGTTTACACAGAAAGCTTATCTGACTGATTTTCTGCCAAAGATTTGAAGCCAAAGCCAGGAACGGATTTCAAATGAGGAGAAATCTCAGGCTTTCCTTTATGACCTGATCTCTGTTTATAGTCTGTTCCTGGCTTTGGCTTCAAATCTTTGGCCGATTATCTGTCAGATAATCTTTCTGTGTAAATGGACCCTAACGCTGATTTTTTAGTGGCCATTTCCTGCATTTCCTGTGTGTGTCAAGACGAGACCAGAAAATAAAGCTTAGCTGCAACCCCAGTATATCCAAAGGTAAATATAAAACTCAGTTCTATTTTGAAATCATTACAAGTAAAATACTGGACAACTAGAGCTAACATGTTTCAGGACCCTGTGGCTCTTAAAGGGAAACTATCAGCTAATTAGAAGCATCAAACTGCTGATATGTCCCTATAACACACAGGGCACTGAGGATACAGGTAATTTTCTTACCTTGATCCTCTGCAATGTTTTTTTACACTGGGGGCAGGACTACCACTCTCAGTGTACAGATCCACTCCGGCCAGCCCACTTCTAATAAATATTGGGGCGGTGCTCTGCAGTGATGTCCCTCCAGCATTCGTCACAATAGAGTTTTGGATGAATATTCATTAGAAGGGGCGGGGAGGATTGTTGCACAGAGGATGGTAGTCTCACCCTCAGTGCTGAAAATGACAGAGAGAAACAAGGTAAGAAAATTATCATCATTCTCAGCACCCCATGCTTCTAACCTGCTGACAGTTTTCCTTTAATCATAGCTAAGTACTGGGGGGGGGGGGCTCAACATGTTGGCTTTAGTCATCCTATGATTTGGTAGCTGTAATGATACCTAAACAAAATTTGATTTTTTTTTTACTTACATTTGGACATGCTGGAGCTCCACTTGTTGCTCATGTTTGTACTTCTCTGCTGCTATGAGCGCTCTAGAATGAGAGTAATATTTTTTTTTCTGACGCAAAGACTTCAGAAGAGAAGGATTTAGGGGTAGTGATTTCTGACAACCTCAAAATTAGCCACCAATGCAGACCAAGTGGCAGGGAAACTAATCATATGCTGGGCTGTATAGCTGGAGGTATAACCATTAGGAAGAGGGAGATTGTGATCCCGCTGTATAGAACTCTAGTGAGACCACATCTAAAATACTGTGTCCAGTTCTGGAGACCTCACCTACAAAAATATTTAGATAAAATAGAATGTTCTGAAGACTTAACTATCCCCCTTTGCATAATCAGCAACGCACACTGCATAAACAGAATAGTAAGGTGTAGGGGAGAGTAGGGTGGGTGGAGAGACAAATTTTATTGTGTATACAAAAAGGGGGGGAAATTAGGGCTGAATTTACACATCCAGTTTTTTTCTGCATCTTTTCTGTGCAGTAGCACTTCTTATACCCAGTACCAAGTCTGAATGAGCTCTTAAACTACATAGTGGTAGACTAATTGGTTCCTCTGAAAGCTGTGCATAAATTTATGAATGCCTGTGGTAAGAATATTAGATTATAAACTCCACTTAATTTTCTGAATTATGTTCTCTGCACAATATGACAGACAAGGTAGAAGTTATATAAACTAACTATTGTGCATTTTTTTTACCTTAACAAAAGGTGGTTTTACAATATATTTATCTAAGTAGTACAAAAAGAATAATAGGCAGAAAGCCTGACAGGGTGCTAGAAAAAGAAGTTATTCTTAGGTCCACATATACTTTATTCGGCCATCAGCATACTGTATATGGGGGCCTCCTGACTGTCCACTGGCTGGTGCCAGAGATGTCTGGCGGTAGCTTACCCTTTTGTATATGAAAAAACACATGACATATGTTTGTACAATGATAGTATCTGTATGTTCCCTAAATATTGAACTCTACCTCCTTGACTTGATGTGTTTAAATGTCATGGCTACACATGTACACCAGTGCTAAACACTGTGATCCTTATTTCTACCAATATTTTTTAATTTTCCATTGCTTTTTCCCTTGCCAAATCCATCACTGTCCCAGTTGGCTTTGCAATCCAGTTTCCAATTGTCAGACACACATATACCATGGTCAATTCAGTAGAAATTCAATTCATTTATTATGATATTTTTTTCAGTTGTTTAGAAAAACTGGAAAACTCTAAGAAAACTCAATGTAGAAGCCCTTATGTTTAGAAACTAAACTACTATAATTGATATGGGAGGAATGGCACCATAAGCACAGATCACTATAGGTAGAGATGAGCAAAGTGAATCTGGTGAATCCAGATTCGCTGCAAATTGCTCTGTTAATTCGCTTCATTCTGCAAAGCATATTCCCACCGATTCGTTAAGAACATTTGCAAAAAAAAATTGGCGGCTGCACAAGCTGTCTGGAGCATCACTGGGTGGGAGAAAGGGATTAACCATAATCCCTAGTGCCCGTCCAATCAGCTGCAGACCCCTCTGTGATGTCAGCACCTCCCCTTCTATATAAGGAGGTTTGGTAATGGAGGTGGCAAGTCAGCTGTGTGTGGAGAAGAGAGCAGGATGGCACCAGGCAATTAGAGCAGAGCAGGGAGAGACTAACAGAGTGATATAGGGACTGAGAGAAGATAAATGGTGGAAATTGGATGAGTGACTGGCTGATTGGCATCTTTTTTAAATTGTGATTTTCCAATTTTTGACACTTTTACAACATGCTTAAACAAATTCGCCCTTCTGTTATAGTCCCAGTACTGTAGCTATTATAGTTTTTCTGTTTTAATGAAATTCTTTAAGATTCAATTAACGAATCTCAACAAGTTTGACTGAAAATTTGCAAAGCTCGCGAAACCTCCGACTGGTTCGCTCATCTCTAACTATAGAGATGGGCCGATGGACTGCAGCAAGCGAATCTGTGTGATCTGTGCTAATTTGCTGTAAATTCACAAGACATGATCAGTCGTGTGGCCCATTCATTGTCTTACTGTCGGTTACTGTCTATTTACACAGAGCAGTGTGCAGACACCAATGATAGGAGAAGGGGGGAAGCGTCATTACTCATTGGCTGAGTGAAGAGTATGAGTGATTTGGAGAACAGTGATGATAATGTAGATGTACTGTATTTCCTACAGTGCAGCATTGTGGATCTCTCTGTAGAGTTTAACTTTTTAAGAGAAAGGTAACCACTGTAATAAGTGACAGAAAGCAGAGGTTTCAGAAGAACTGTTTGACTTTTTGAATTTTATTTACACATAATGGGGGAGATTTATCAAACATGGTTTAAAGTAGAACAGGCTCAGTTGCCCCTAGCAACCAATCAGATTCCACCTTTCATTTCTCACAGACTCTTTTGAAAATGAAAGGTGGAATCTGATTGGTTGCTAGGGGCAACTGAGCCAGTTTCACTTTACACCATGTTTGATAAATCTCCCCCAATATTTTGTGACCCTTGAATAGTTTGTGTCAATAAAGTAGCAAAAGTATTAGCTAAGTGGTTGACACTGATGCTTGATCCAGTCAGATCCAGTCACCCAATGTTTACAAGGGTTTCTTCCTTCACTGCAATACCATAGAGATAGTTTAAAGCGAATGTACCATCAGGTACATCACTTCAAGATTTTTACATCAATGGGGCAGCGCTGGCACAGGGAAGCCAGTGTCACGGTTCCCGATCACCATCTAAAGCACTGGAGACGGGCCCGCCCGCCCTTATTGTGACGTTCTGCCCTTCACTCTGTTACACGGCTCCATTAGAATCAATGAAGCCGCATCAAAGAGGGGCGGGGGTTTCCTCCCACTTGGGGCGGTGCGGTCCACCTCCAGTGCTTGAGCCCGGGCCGGCAACGGGGAACAGACCGGTCTTATGATATATAAATCTTAAAGCGATATACCTGCTGGGACATTCGCTTTAACAATGAATTTAAATTGTCAGCTGCAATGCGCACTAAAGTGAGTACTGAGAATTGGCGTACAGTGCAGCGGTATATGTTGTTGCTATGTCAGAAAATAACACTGAATGACCTGCTCATTATTTCCAGAGTACCTTGATTCCTCTGTCACATACAGTATACAAAGGTTATAACTTTTCTATGCATTTGGTCCGATACACATGGCTGATCTTCCCTTTACCTCTAACCTGAAGTAAAATCCTAGGCATGAGCCTTAAATGGAAGAAGTAATTGCTTGATAACTCATTGCTAACTCTTTAAAGTGCTGCGCAGCTGCTGATGTGTGTTTGTGCTGGCACTGCAGAGTAGAGCCATGGGAATAGGGAATCTGATTTCAGGGAAACAGGAGCCAGCTTCAAAGAACATAGCAACTCTTCCAGCTGATAGAACTTTTACTAAAGGAAAACAAGAACGGCGCATAGAACACACCAGCAATATCTCCTATTACCCCTCAGCAATCCTTCTCCAAACTTTCCTCACATTTATCTGATTAGCCGCTTCCTCCTTCACATTCTCTCCTCTGATGGTTTCAGTTTTTGCTGTTGGTTTAGGTGTGTGATTGTAGAATTTAACCTAAGACCACGTCATTTTACCCTAAGTAGTCATGTATTAGCTATTAAAGTGTGGCAAATATCTCTAATAATTGACATGTTCTTTCACTAAATGGTTAGCCAATGAGCGATAGATCTGAGCAAGGTCTTTTCCAGGCAATAGAAGTCAATATCCTTTTGATTAGTAATGCATACGTCTGTAATCACTCATAACAAACCATAGATTCACAAAGGCTAAAGGTAATGTAAATGAGAAGTTCGATATACAGTATTCACACTGCCAAGTCCCACTAGACAATGAAATAACCCCCTAAGGTACCATGCTTATGAGCAGTCTATGCCTGGTAGAAATTTAAGAGTGTCTAAACAAAGAATAAGGCTAGGGCTACAGTGACCCATGTCCTGTGATAGCAAAATCTAAGTTTGTCTGGGAATTCCCTACCCCACTACATCCCCCAACACAACTGCCACCCCTATCCCTCCGCCTACAAGTATCACCCCCAGCGTCCCCCCCCCAACTACCACCCCCAGCCCTCCCCCCACAAGTATCACCGCCAGCCCCCCCACACACACACAACTTTCACCCCCAGCCCCCCTCCCTGACAACTATCACCCCCAGCCCTCCTCCACACAATTATCACCCCCAGCCCTGCCCCCACAAGTATCACCCCAGTCCCCCCACACACACAACTATCACCCCCAGCCCTCCCCCCCACACACACAACTATCACCCTCAGCCCCCACAACACCCACCCACCAGAGTTCTCTTACCTGAGCGCCGGCGAGGCATGACGTTACCCAGACCGCACGCCCCTTACTGATTGGCTGGACGTGTGGTCCAGGTAACATCATGCTCCGGCGCCGCGCAGGGAAGGAGAGGATAACAAAATTTCATGACTGCATATATTACAGGGGACCATTCTTATAATTATATCAAAGTGAACCTGAACTGGACTTGTTACATTTATATCATACAGTTTTTCTTCGGAATGGGCAGATCTTTTGGTGGTTTTAGTGTCTTTAGTAAGTCAAGTATAAATGGTGACTGCCATTACTTATGCTGTTATTAACAACTGGTGTTTCTTTGTTGTCATACTGGTGGGGTGGTCAGTCCCAGACCCCCAGGCCATTTACTATTCCCTAGAGCAACCTTATATGGCTTCCAAATGACTTTCCTTTATTTGTGTTGTTTGCAGGAAGGACGGCTTTAGAAATCCTGATCTACTTAGTTAAGGAAATGTCCAGAACAGGGCTGAGGATAAGGCTCTTTGCTGCTTACTATTAAAATTGATCCTTTAAGGTACCACATTCTACACACTGTTTCATCATCAATGTAAGGTGGTGAGATCTAGGTTTGGTAAACTCATATTTATTGCTCAGTTTTTTCTTTTCCTTTAACAACTGAACAAGCTACTCAATTATTTTGGATTAATAACTAATTGCCAGAAAGGTGACAACCATGACAGATACCATTAGGGCAAGTACAGCTTTTCATGTCAATTTTGGCAACAGCACAATATTTTGAGGACATAAAATATTAGACAATACATCACCAAAAAGCCCTTTAAAATATGTTTGACATGAAAACTAAATTTTCCGATGACATGACGGTAGCATGCAATACAGTTTGCTTTTCTTTTATGGGGGGGGGGGGTGAAACTTTTTGTTAAAAAGTATAGATCAAAAGCCTAGAACTGCTTTATCACATAAGAGAACCTCAAGGGCCTAACCATAGACGTACCATCCCCAAACACCCGACACTGCTTGTGACAGTGGTACATTCACCAATCTTCGAATGCTAAACATGTTGCTTGGGGTGTTGGGTCTTATTAAGACAGCAGCAGCGACTCTCGGGCATTACTTTGTTATCAGATTTTAAAAGATAGATGAGTCAATTGGCAGAAAACAAAAATAAAAATATAAAAAAGGAGAAAAAAATAAGACAGCATTGAGAGACAAATGATGCAGGCAAGTTTCAGTCCCACCAATAAAGCAGGTCATTGGTGGACAACACTGGTTATCTTTGGATTTCAAGACAATCATTATATCGGGTCCTTTACGTTCTTGTCAGCTCCCCACTCCAGAAGCAGCTTGACCATTTTAAAGTGACCCTCATAGCAGGCGGACAGGAGAGGGCTGGTGCCATGTTTACCTTCAGCATATCAGCTCCTTTTGCCAAGAGAGAGAAGTAGCGTCTGTGGTATCGTCACTGACAGGAGCAGAACTGGCAGTAACTTTGGCCCCCGGGCCTCCTTTGCAAAAGTTTCTTGACATAATTTTTTATCGATGAGACAAAGACTAAAAGACTTAAGCTCCATTGCCTTGCAGATCTGCTGAGTGACAAATTTCACACTGAAGTATTGATCTGCAAATTATTGGTTAGGTTTTCTTGTTTGAAATTTCATGTTTTCAGAATTATTGGTAACACTATAACTCCACACTATGTCTCAGGGTCTAATGTGACTCGCAAAGGTTGTAAATCTACTGTTGAAAAAAAGTGGTTGAAAAAAGTAGTTCTTACAAGCAATGGTTTAGATTTTACTGTGCTTATTATGGCTATTATGTGTATTACATTTTTTACTCTGCTTATGGACTATGAAAAATTAAAGTCCTAGTAACTCCAACTATTTGGTCTGTAAGTCTTACTAAGCGTTAAAGGGTATTTTAAACATCAAAGATTTGTGCAGTTTTGACAAAATTCACAAAAAAGGGAAAAACACCTTAATATGACCATAGCATATAACCCCCCCCCCCATCACAACAGACAATATGAATATCAAAAAGACAAGTATCTGACAAGAGTTGTGTTTGTCAGCAGTAATGAATCTGATAGGTTGATTTAAATTTGGTGTAAGTGTAAGAGGCACGTTTAACCACTATACCGGGATCTGGATTTCACTGCAGAGAGACCCCAGGTTCTTGCCCTCAAACTAGTCTGTAATAGCAATGGCTGACAAATCCAATAGACTAAACTCAGTCAGTTTAAGGTTGGGGAAAGCAGAGTTCAGTCGACTTAAGTAACAGGCAGAGGATCAGAACTGGTAGCAAAACAAGAGTTTGGTCAGGAATGTAGCCAAGTCAGAACTGGGAAGGCATCTTTTCAGTTTTCTGGGTCAATAGAATCTTACTGTTAAAGTAAGGGGTTCATCTTGACAAATTATTCAAATATAGCATTGTGCCAGGGCATTGGTGGAGGAAGCAGAAAAGCAGCACACACTGTCCCTTTACACATGTAGGCAGGCACCAACAAACGGGGGAATTTACTAAGATGGCATTTCACACATTGGTCTTAACAGGGTTATCCAGGGTGCAGAAAAAGTCCTACTTGTTCTGCTCCCTGGTGCTCTAATCTCACTCTTTGGTCAACTCAGAAGTATACCTGAGGGAGGTTGGTGCATGTTGCAAGCCTTGCATGCAGATAAAACCGCAGCAGCACATGTTGTTCAATAGGTTCCCTATGTCACCAATGTTGGGCAGCATCAGGAAGCTTTTGGATATTGCGTGCAAGCGTGGTTTTTGCCTGCACACAATACTCGCAATATGCACCCACCTCCTCTCGTTGTGGTTGAGCCCTGGGAGCCGGACTGGTAGGACTTTTTCTGCTCCCTGGACAACGCCTTTAATTACAATCCTGCCAGCTTCCAATTCTATTAATAAATATTTATCACTATTAATATTTATTGTTTTCTGAAAAATGACCCTGAAATGACAGTTACGCTTTAAATGGTGGCAAAAGGATTCGTTGATGGTTTAGCAGGGGATCAGTTTCCCACAATCCATTCTACTTACAGACCATGGCCTCTTCATTGCCACGGCAGCTGTTCTGGCTCAACAATTGCTATATGCTGCCTGTAGATATCAAGGGCAGAGAACATTGATCAATGCAGTACATATTTATCAGCACATGTGGAATCACCCAAACTATTAAATGATCATTCTTGATCTAAATGTAGCCTAAATGAAAAAACACGCCAAAGTGTAAAATTGCAGATTTTGGCCAAAATGTAACAAAAAGTGATAAAAAAAATCATGTAAGTTACCAATAAAAAGTACAGAATATGGCGCAAAAAATGCCCATAGACCAAACAATAAAAGTGCTATAAGAATGAAGAAATTTAAGCACATTTATTTGTATGTTTTTTAGGTTTAATTGTTTAAAAGCAGTAAAACAAAATAAAATTTTACAAAAAATTATGTATGGTTGTAATCGTACTGACATAAGGAACATAGATAACATGTGGTTTTACCACACGTCAAGACATGTAAAGCCAAAACACCAACCACCCCACCCCCCCAAAAAAAAAAAATTCTGTTTTGAAGCATATTTTATGGAAAAAGTAAGGGTGTCATTGTAAAGTATAAGACTTCATATGAAAATATAAGTGAAAAAATGTATGCGCTATGGCCTTTTAAACACGAGAAGGAAAAAAAACTCAAGTCCAAATATGAAAATTGGCCCAGCCATCAAGGGGTTAAACTGCCACATGATTAATCGTGTTTTTTAAAGGCATTACAAATCTGGTCATGTAAAAGGAGCCTAAGGGGCCACTTGACACATGTCTTCTCCGTGGAAATACTCACTATCAGACGACAGAATCAGAATACAATGTTCGCTGAGTGTATGTGCATTTTTTATTATGGATTAGTTCTATACTGTAAAATGCAAACAGGTCATTGACCTTGAAAACAATGTTGCTCATCACATCTTTAGAGTATTGTCAATGACTTGGCAGATTGTTCCTCTAAGTAGTTCACACGTTTGCAGGCAGCTACATGATCTGCGATGACTTGTGAGGTTTAATTAAATATACCATGAAGTGGTCTCTCTTGAGAGGTAATTTAGATGACCCCTAAAATAGCCAGAAAACATACAGGTCAGTCATTGCAAGGAAGTACAATGTATCTACAAGGAGCTTGTCCAGCATTCTGTTTCAAGGAGCAGTCCTAGAGACACAATAGAGAGAATACAATTTCTTGTCAGTTCTCACCTTTGACTTTTAACCACTATGTAGACATGTAATATGACTTTGCACTTTTTATGAGACCTACAAAGCCCCACATTTCTGTCAATTGCAAAAAAACATGAACATTCACACCATCAATGCTGAGAAAAATGTTGTTAACTGCTAACATTTTATAAAAAATTTTAAAAAATTATTTGTCTTTTTATTGTTCATTTTTAACACATTGTGGCAAAGAGAAGTATACATGACATAAGTGTTCACAATACTTTTATTATTCCTTTCGACATATCATGCACAATACTTAAAACATATAAACTGTGGGCAAAACAGGAAAGGGTGTGAGTGTATGGAGCTAGTCATTCTGGGTCATCTAATTGAAAGATTTTTACCAACAGGAAGCAATAATGAGGATAGACGGAAACATTAGTTAAATGAAGAAAATAAACAGCTTGCTCATTATAGGGTTAATTTTTTTTTTTTTTCATCCAACCAATAGAGCATCACACAGATCCCTCCAGTGGTTTTGTTTACTCAAAAAGGACAGCAATGTTTCCCAGGAGTGCAGATTTAAAGGGGAATTTGTATGTAATTTGAACCAATTTTCTAATTTCCAATTTTATTATGTTTTTTAAGTAATACAGAAATCTTGCTGTTTTAATTCTGTGGTAAACTTAGTTATTACATATTCTGTAATAAGAAGGAAACTGAAAGTGATCTGTACAGAAGTACAGCAAAAGGTGACACTAATTTATAGTTAAATTTATAATTTATAATTAAAGTGCCTCCCCTTCTCTATAGCATTACCTATACACAGGTCATAGAGCATGCTTACAAACCTATCCCACTGTCACAAACTTACCGGCTCGCGTGAAGAGTACAACTTCTGGGGCTCCCAATCTGTTGTCCTGGCGACCAGCCCAGGTGATGTCAGAACTGAGCATCGGAAGGAGGTGGAGCAGGCCACCCAACAAGACGGCAGGGATAGCGGGCAAATCAGGTTTGGCTTCAACATCCGTTTCTTTCACTAGTTTTCTATTTAAATAGGCAGCTCGTGGCCACAGCTGCCTGTGATTGGTCCTTCAGCCGTCACTAGTGTTCACTCTTCCTGGATCCCGTCTGCTTTGTTCCCTGACTCTGCCTTAGCCAACTGTTCAGACTTGATCTTATTCTCCTGGTTTGACTCTGGCTTGTTATGTGTGTTTTTGTACTTTGACTTTGATTATTCTCTGGTTTCTCTCCCTGTCTGTTTTTTGTTTATCTGATTTCCCTTGTATAGTATTAGCCCCATGCACTTTCAGGCCATGTGCACACTATGTATAACACCGGCCATTCTGTGACAGGGCCGGATTACAAAACGGGCGGTGTTACTGAAGATCATCCCGGCCAGTACTGCAGTACTGGACGGATAATCTTAATTTCTTCTGAATTTGAATGCGGGCGACCCGTGTGCACCCACATCCGAATTCACCTCTGCACACAATGGAGCAAGCGGCCGGAGCTGCATGCTCCATTGTGTGAAATGACAGGTTCTCTGCGGCAGCTATGCAATGAATAAGAGCTGCAGAAAACTGACATCTCAGTTTTTTGCATGGCCGCTAGCCACTATGTGTATACACTCCGGACGTTATTCCATTGACAGCAGCACAATGTCAGTTTCATATTAACCATGGCTATTGTTGCATCACAGCCGTGATTAATATGAAACTTACGTAGTGTGAACATAGCCTCAATTAATTAATTATTGTTATTTTTATCTTTTTCTATGACTTAGAACACAAGTCTTTATTACAGATTCCATGAGGATCCTTATTCTTGCCTAAGAGCAGTGCTTTATGGGGTAAATACCTTCATAATACACAAAACAATACAGCATAACAAAAAAATTTGTAGGTTCAGCAACAAGATGTTCTCCAATCCAGACGTCTTTATTTCATAAAAACACAATGTCACAATTAACACATTTTGGGTATGCTCCACTCTAACTATCAGGGCCAGCGTCAGCACCAGGCATACTTGGGCAAGTGCCGGGGCCCACAGCGCCTCAAGGGGCCCCCTGGCACTTGCCCACGCCCGGAATGCACAGTCACCATACACCTGCAGCAGAGTGATGCCGCCTGTCACATCCCTTTCCCCCTCCCCGGGACTTGCGTTGCTGACACCCGGGGGCCCCCTGAGTAATGTCAGGACCTCTTAGTGTGACCCCTCCACCGGGACCCCTGATGTCTGTCGTCCTGATGCTTTTTCCTCCAGCCTTTACTTCTTCAGGTCGGGCCAGAGGAGAGGGGGGTGGGGCTCACTGCACGGCAGCCTGTAAAGGCCAAACAGCAGGTCAGGGCCCAGCTGTCTGTGCCTGCTTCCCTGCCCCCTCCTCCAACTGTATTCCTGTGTCTCTTGACCTCCACAGCGGCCCAGGGAGAGGGAGAAGTGACAGGTGACAGGACTGCTGACTTACTGATTAAGACAGAGGTGAGTGTATGGTGTGACTGGGTATACATGCATATGTGTGTCTGTATGCAAGTGTTTGTATCTATGTGTGCTGGGAGTAGGAAGTTGTGTTTTAGGGTACGGTCACCTGTGGCATATGTGCTGCAGTGGATTTATTGCAGATTTTCCCCTTTACTTTCCATGAGGAGTCACAATATGCAATAAATCCACTGTTGTATTGCAAATTTTTCTGTTGTTGATCCCTGCAAACAAATCTACAAGTGCTGATATTGGTTGGATTTCGCAGAACTGTCTGAACTATTAAAAAGTTATATTATTCATTGTGCTTGCTGTAAAGTGCAAGAATAGTTTATTTTGGGTCACATGCATCATATTCAGAAAATAAAGGATGTGGAGGAATCTCATTAAAAATATATAAAAATTAGATCCGCACACTTTACTCAGCAGGTGTTTAGTGTTGGGTGAACCTGTCAAAATGTTTTTGAAAACTCCATAGGGCAGCATCTGACTTGTACACCCAACAGAAGTGGCAAGTTGTGCTAGATAGATATGAAATTATATGGTATGTGGGCTGGTTGGGTTTTAGTGCCAGGGCATTCTGTGTAGGTGATCAGCAGTGTATTATAATAAGTATATAATACACTTCTGATCACCTACACAGAATGGAGAGATAGAGACCCTCTAACAATGATGCCACATGATTTGCTATACAAAGGGGCCCGCTGAGGCTCTGTCGCCCAAGGGCCCACAAAAACCTGGATCCGGCCCTGCTAACCATGATGATTAAGGGTTAAGCATTCCTGAAAACGTATTGGTTGTGACATGTGGATTGTGTTTTTTTATTCAATAAAGAAGTTTGGATTGGAGAATATCTTGTTGCTGAACCTACTTGATTTTTACTTTTTGCCGTTCTTATCATGTTGTGAGTTCGAGCACAGGTGGATCCCATCTGGTGAGGTGAGCTGTTTCCTCTATTTCAACTTTTTTGATCACAGATTCTTATAAAATCCTAGATATAATTTAGAGGTAAGATAGCGGAGACAAAGCCATAAGACTTTACAGAGACTAAATCACCTATAGAAGTTATTTATAATTCCCTGGAAGCCAATGTACAGTTACCTAGTTTTTTTTGTTTTTTTTTAATGTTCACAATGTGTGGTGCTACTGGAAAATGATTGCTATACCATGATACAGAAATGATCAAAGATCAAAATGAACTGGTAATATACTGTAAATTTTATATGTTAGGGAAAAAATTATTGTATAAAAAAAAGATTAAAAAAACAAAAACAAAATGAACAAACAAAAACTACACATAAGTTGTACTGTAGAATATTCTTTTATTGTGAAAATATTGTTTTTGTGTCTAGCAACACTAATATATAATAGAGATGAGCGAACTTAGAGTGACTTCGGCCGAATCTGAACCTCAGCCAGTCAATCCCGCTGCCTGGAAAAGTTGGAAGCAGCCCTAGCACTGCCTGTAAAACATGGATAGAGCCATGTTTTCCAGGCAGCCCTGAGGATGCATTCATCTTTTTCAGGCAGCAGGTTTCAACAGCTGAGCGATTAGGTTAAGGCTAACTTACTCTTCACTCATCTCTAATATAGAAACATGTTTTCTTTCCATTTAAGTCAAAACGCTTCAAGTTCATTTGCATTTCCGTGTTTTCTAAAATGTAAAATGAGGATAGATATTTAAAAATCTAGAATATATACACAGTGGTGCCTTGGATTATGAGCATAACTTGTTCCGGAACTGTAATTTAAATTCACTCTTAAACCAAAGCAATTTTTTCTATAAGAAATCATTAAAATGTAGACAATTGGTTCCACACCTCAAAAATCATTTTTTATTGTAAATAACATGTAAAACAAATGAAACAAACATTTAGAAAAAGCAGAATATGTGATATTATAAGTTATTATTATTATTTATTTATTTATTTATAAAGCGCCCTTATTTCCAGAGTGCTATACAAGCGATGGGGGTAACATACAGAAACAATACAAGATCAAAACACATTACATGAGGGCAAATGGCAGACTGGTACATGGGGGAAGAGGACCCTGTCTGCGAGGGCTTACAATCTATGAAAGTTACTGTACAGTATAGCAATCAGCATGTGGAGTATAATGTATAGTAAGAGCATAAACCTGAAAAAACAGCAGCAGTTTGTAGATACAGGATGGAACTGCAGATCCCCATAATGCAGAAAAGTAGTACAACAGGCTAGAATAGAGAAGCAGGACAGCTGTCAGAGGTCTGTGTGGTCACATGGCAGCAATGGGGAAGGGGCGTGTGTGTTCAGCATGGACCAATCAGAAAGTGAGAATCACAGAGCTGTGCAGGAGGACAGTGACAGAAACCTCTCTATACAGCAGTGTGAATGGCTGAGTGTGAGTGCAGGCACATTATAGCAGCAGTGTATATAGCTGAGTGTAAGTGCAGGCACATTATAGGATAGGAGAGGATGGGAAACACAAGGACTGACAAAGACTGCAGGTAGCATGGATGAATAAGCAGGACATACAGTATGTGGGCACATACATGCAGCACTCTCTGGCCGGGCAGAGAGGGATTCCAGCTATGAAGAGATTACCTCCACAGTCTTGTCCCCTGATGCAAGCCCCAGCCTGAAGTGGATCTGCCATTATTTGGAAGGTGAGGGAGAGTTCCTGGGTCGGAGTACAGGCATGTAGACAACCCTGTGCAGACCATGTCTCTCCCCCACTCCCACCCAGTAAAGAGAGCTGTTAAACCAAAGCAATGATCATGTCGCAATTTTGAAAAACTGTGAGCTCTACTTGCAAAATGCTATTAATCCAAGTTACTCTTGAACTGAGGTACCACTGTATATATATATATATATATATATATATATATATATATATATTGATAGATAAGGAAAATGATGACTGAACGGCACTGTGCTGATTTTAAGTCAATAGGCTTCCAGCCGGTGGGTGCACGTCCTTGGAAGTCGACCCCCAACTCCACAGGATAAGTATATATATAATTTGATTTCCTTTTTGATCTAAATGACTGGCTGTACCTGATCAGTCACTGTCTTATTCATTTGTACAGTACTTCTTAAATAATATTAATCTTAACATAGAACTGATCCACAAATATATTCACTTATTATTTAACACTTCAACAATTGTTTATGTGTAAGTGTACAATGCCGTGGAACATATTCACACTCTATACATTAGTAATAATATTTCCCATTATTACTGAATAGATATATAAATATATGGCATGGTTACAGCTTATTCACTCAGCAAAGTGTTCTAGATTCATAAATCACTCCCCAAACGTCTAGTTAGTCAATCAAAGGGTTTGTAATCGTAAAGCCTGTCAAGGATTGAATGAATAATAGACCATAGAAAAACCATTGGATTTCCTAGATTTCCCGTTTCATGACCTGACATTTATCCGACTTCAGGACGTATGTCTGCTGGCACTGTGTTGTACCTTTCTTATTTATTCATCAATGACTTACATAAGGCATTTATGTACAGTCAAAAGGAATGCATTTTCTAAAGTGTTAGTACGACATATTCAAAGGCATTTGAATCCTCGATAACACAATATTTTCCCTCAGAAGAGTTTATGTACTCAATAAAAAGGAAATTTCTAAACAGCATTGTATTCTCGCATGTGACATTATTCTTCAATAAAAGAATACTTTACTTTATTATGGTACATGAATAGTCTCATTTCATACTGCAATCTCATTTAAAGGGGTATTCTCATCTCATTCTACACCCTGTAATATATATATTACAGGGTGTATACAATATATATCTATATATGTAAAATATAGCTGTTTATAAACCAGCCAGACCACTGCTTTTAAAGCAGAGTAGTGGTCTGTAACCTGGACAACAATCTGTCAACAATTTGAGGAAAATAGCATCATATCAGAAGATGGAGGCAAGTTTGCTATATGTATGTATTTTAAGAAAAATATAGTGGTACCTTGGTTTAAGAGTAACTTGGTTTAAGAGCTCACAGTTTCTCAAAATTGTGACTTGGTTTAAGAGCATTGTTTTGGTTTAAGAGCTCCCAGTACTGGGTGGGAGGGTGAGTTGGGGAGGGACATGGTCTATATAGCAGGGTCTACAGCACTGTACTCTGACCCAGGAAGTCTCCCTCACCTTCCAAATCATAGCAGATCCACTTCAGGCTGGGGCTTACATCAGGGGACATGACTGTGGGGGTAATCTCTCCATAGCTGTAACCCCTCTCTCCCTGGACAGAGAGTGCCACTATACTGTGCCCACATCTGCCCTGCTCATTCCTTCATGCTCCCTGCAGTCTCTGTCAGTCCTGATTGGTCCATGCTGAACATACCCCCCTTCTCCATTGCTGCCATGTGACCACACAGACCTCTGACAGCAGCCCTCCTTCTCTATTCGAGCCTGTTGTACTACGCTACTGCATTATGGGGATCTGCAGTTCCATCCTGTATCTACAAACTGCTGCTGTTTTTCAGGTTTATGCAGTTACTATACATTATACTCCACATGCTGGATCACATAATATCACATATTAAGCTGTTTATAAATGTTTGTTTAATTTGTTTTACATGTTATTCAGAATATAAAATCATTATTTTTGTGGTGTGGAACCAATTGTCTGCATTTCAATGATTTCTTATGGGAAAATTTGCTTTGGTTTAAGAGTGGATTTGGATTACAAACACGGACCCTCAACAAATTATGCTCGTAATCCAAGGTACCACTTGTATTTAACTTGATAAACCCTACAAGATTAGCTATGGTAGTTGAGAATGAAATGCCCCTAAGTTTTTGCTGCGTAGTGTTGTTCCTGGTCACGAGACTTGGCAGGGAACTGCACCTGGCCCTATTCCCATGAATAAGGTCATGCTGCAGCCCCCTGCTCATACAAATCGGTACTAAATCAGTAGTACTGTCCCTTCATTCTCAGGTTCAGTGGGGGTCCGGAATATCAGACCGTATAGATCACGTGTTTCAAACTGTGTCCCTCCAGCTGTTGCCAAACTACAATTTCCATCATGCCTGAATAGCTAAAGCTGTAGGTTTGCTTGTTCAGGAATGATGGAAATTGTAGTCTTGTAACAGCTTGAGGGACGCAGTTTGACACCTGTGCTATAGATCATAAAGTGATGGCATACATTTTGTAGCATATCCTTGCCCCTTTTAAACTCTTTTGATGACTTGACAGCATGACAACATCTTCTGACAGAGAATTCAATTCAATTAATAGAAATAATTTCTTGTAAAATAGAACTAGCGCCAGGTATGGTTGTCCCATACGGTGGGGGAGCTCAAAAATAGGCGCATCCCCCACCATACAGGGCGACCACTACAAACAACAAAAGTTAACTCACCTGGGGCCCATTCCTGGCCTCTGCGTGCCTCCTGTCCCATTCCCAGGGCTGTGGTCAAGCAAGGGTTAACATTTTCCAGCGTATAAGGCAAACCCCTAACAATTTTCTTGAAAGTCATCTTATACACCCAGTCGCCTTATACGCCGGAAAATACGGTACTATTTTTTTAAAGCTTTGTGAACTAAAGGGGTTTTCCAAGAAAACCCAATGTTTTCCTTTGTATCTCCCCATTCCGCAAAACTTACTTGCCCCCTAACACCCCTACACAGACTTCCTCAAGGCTGCAGCTCTCAGATTCTTCCTACGCTCTCCCTGTGCTGCTCTTGCTTCTTCCCATGACATCCCACATCTACACTCTGCTGTGTGCCTGGCTGAGCAGGGAGAGAAAGATCGTTTGAAGAAGAAATAACAACAGAAAAGCAGCAACCGGAAGGTCTAAATGCTGTAGCACCATGGGAGAAGGGAGAGAGGTAACTTTGGCTTTTTTTGTTTCATTTATTGTTGTTTAATGGCAAATACTAAACTATTGAGTTGTCCAGGAAATTCCCTTTAAATAATTATCATTGTAAAATGGTAAAACTCTTGTTGTGTAGTTAATTCCTAGAATGCTGGGTTAAAGTGACACTGTCACCCACTTTGTGCATTTTGACATCTCTACACAGGTGTAAAGGGTAAATTTAGCAGTTTTCATACCTTATTTTATATCATATGTCATGGTACTTGTTCAAGTAAAAAGTCATCTTTTATCAACTGCAGATTATGTTAAGTGGGTGGGGCCTCACGGCATTAGCGCCACTTAGCCCCGCCCACAACGCCAATGTTGCCCCCCCTTGGCAGCCATTCGTGGGCAGACCTAGAGGGGGTGGGGCCTAGACTTTTAGGCCAGCCTGTTCTAATGGCTGGTGAGGGGGCGGGGCCGACAGTGGCGTTGTGGGCGGGGCTAAGTGGCGCTACTGCCGCGAGACCCCGCACACTTAACATAATCTGCAGTTGATAAAAGATCACTTTTTACTTGAACAAGCAGCATGATGTATGATATAAAATAAGGTATGAAACCTGCTAAATTTACCCTTTACACCTGTGTAGAGATGTCAAAATGCACAAAGGGGGTGACAGTGTCACTTTAAAGGAGTTTTCAGTCTTAAGGCCGTGTTCACACAAACGTATGTTTTGCATAAATCACAGCAGTTTTGTCATGTCAGTTTTCTGCGGCCGCTATTCATTAAATAGTGGCCGCACAGACATGTCAGTTCACACAATGGAGCGTGCGGCACTGGCCACATGTTTCATTGTGTGCGCCTGCATCCCAATTCAACAGAAATAAAGATTATCTGGCCAGTAATGCAGTACCGGCTGGGATGATCTTCTCTGACACTGGCTGTTCTGTAACCCAGCCAGGGCATAGAACGGCCAGTCTCATATCATGTGTGAAATTTTTGCTGCTTAGGGCATACACTAAAAAAAAATGATATACTCAGCATATATAGCACATGACTGGCCAGTGACTGACTGCAACATTTGCATGTTGATGCAGAACTACATTACTGTAACCATGTAAGCAGAGACCAGTGAACCACTGAAAGTAATATGTACTATACTTGTTTCTTGGAGGTGGATCCATTGATGTTCATTTAGGTGATGCTGTAGCCTGCTGAACCACAAAGAGCATGCTGTGGTATCAGTGTGGACTTACCAGTTTTATATTGCTGTACATCACTGTTGAGATGCATGTAGTGAACATCATCATATCTGCCAAGATTTACCATTCAATGAAATACTATACCATTTATAAGCATTGGAAGACATTGACCACTTCTGCTGTGATTATTTTAATTATTTAAAAAGTATCCCTATCTGGATATTTATGACTTTTTCTTCAAATCATGCCTGTGACGGAGCTTTCTGCTGCCATCTCTGTCCGTGATAGGAAGCAAGATAGGTTTTCTATTTTTTGCTACTGCTTTGAACAGTTCCTGTCATGGTCAGAGGTGGCACCAAAGAGCATTGTGTCAGACTGGAAAAAGATACACCACTTTATGCAGGGCATACAGCAGCTGATAAGTACTGGAAAGATTGAGATTTTTTTTTTAAAGAATCTGTATAACTTTCTGACACCAGTTGATCTAAAAACATTTTGTTTCTAGAGTACCCCTTTAACCATGAAAAAAGTCTAATGTCAGGGACCAGACACCATTACAATAGAATTGCAGTGATAGGTTTGGCAGGGGAGTATTCCTTATGATTTTCTCCACATCCCAGGGCATTTATAAAATAAAAAACTTCGTACCCAGAAAACATAGTTAACGGACATATTTTCTTTTTTTATTAGCCTTATTTATGGTACACAGCCACTTATCAAAATACAGTATACCCCTGGGAAAAATGTCCATTCTATATGGTGGATCAACTGGCCGCATTTATTGGTTTCAATGCTATTATTTTACTCATTACAATTTTAGACTATGTTCCCACAGAGTGAGAGACCGGCCGTTCCGTGACCCAGAAGGGTCATGGAACGGCCGGTCTCTGAAAAGATCATCCCGTCCGACACTGCAGTTACTGGCCAGATGATCTTTTCGAGCCGCAGAGTTCTGATGCGTGCACATCCGTGGGCGCCCGCATCAGAACACTCTACTGCACGCTATGGAGCCAGTGGCCGGATCCGCTCGCTCCATAGTGTGTACTGACATGGTTTTCTGCAGCTGCTATTCAATGAATAGACGCCGCAGAAAACTGACATGTCACTTGTTTGCGGCGCCGTGAGAGATCCCGTTTGGAGCGTATACCATGTGTATACGCTCCGGCCAGGATTCCTAGGCAGCAATGACACATATATTTCTGTAAAAATCACGTTTGTTTTACAATGGCCCTGGTTTTACGAAAATATACGGTGTGTGAACATAGCCTTACTCTTCAATTATTAATAAAATGGATATTCCCATCTTGACATTCATTCTAGGCCATTAATATCTAATAGATGTGTATCCCACCTCTGAATCCAGGGTCCCCTCCAGCCTGCCTGCAGGTGCCAGATATGGTTAGGAAACTGAATTAAGCCGAGTGGGTGATGTTATGCATTTACTCCCATTGACTTTAATAGGAGTTGCAGAAAGAGCCTTGCTGGTTACATACAGAAAGAGTGACCTCTTCAAAATTCTTAACAAACAATACATTACAATCCCTATTCCTCATCCTATATGCAGTGGGACCTCGTTTGGACCATTGATGAATGTTCTTTGCTTCCAGGATAAATTCATTGAATTTATTGCATTTTTTACAATCTCTTTGTATTCCCTTTTTTTTATTATAAATCTAGTAATCCAGGATGGGTACAGAGCATAGCAGATGTATACCAGGTCAGGATAGCAGATGTATACCAAAGGCCTATTTTCACCCTCCCGATCCTTACCCTACATATCATTCTCCGAATCTTCATTATAACACAAAACATAAATTCTTTATTGATGTCAGAGAATAATGGAGGCACATAGACAATACGCCATCTTTTTTTTTTTTTTCAGCTTTCGTTGAATCTGTGCTCCTACTTACACAAGAAAAGGCAGATTTGTCTTAGACTATTACTGTCTATTACTGCTGGAAGTCTGGGAGAAAGGTGGGAAGCACAGAATCCTGGCAATCTGCCTAAAGAGGAATCAATGAAACAAATTAATCCTTTGCAGGCTGCAATGACACAGTAATCCATCATCCCGAGCTGCCTTTATACACCGAATCAGAGAGCAGAGGAAAGAGCCCTAGGGGACATCACAGACAACAAGCTACACTAACACTGGGAAAATACTGGAGAATCACTTTATTTAAAGAGGATAGATTTCAGTTGATTGCTTATCTCGTCAAATAAAGATTTTACTTCCATCAGTCGCTGACCCTTGGAGGGATACGTTTCAGTCATTTCTTTTCGAGTTTCAAAAACTTTTTTTATTATTATTATTATTATTATTATTAATAATAATCTTTATTTGTAGAGCAGTTCCATTTCAGAGGGTACATCTTGTATCAGAAAATACAGGGTAACAATGTGATCAGTAGTTCAATCAAGAGGCCTGCTCACAAGAGCTTACAATCTATCTAAAAGAGCTTCTTCAGTACCATGGTCCAGCCATCTCTTATATAATACAGGGCAGTTCACAGGAAGCTACATGGGCCGGTCACCAGCCAGTGTTTTTGGATGTTCCGATAAGATGAAGGCCATGGAGGGGGATATACTGCTGAATGAAGGGGATGAGGCTGTGAGGAATAATGTAGAAGCATAGGAGGGGGAATTCACCTTAGGAAAAAGATAGGCATGCTGAAAACATGTTTTACAGCACAAGACTACGTTCACACTAGATATGAGATCGGCCATTCCCGTGACCCGGGCAGGTCACAGAACGGCCAGTCTTTGAAAAGATCATTCCAGCCGGTACTGCAGTACCGGACAGATAATCTTTAGGGCCGCAGAGTTCTGATGCGGGTGCATACGTGTGCGCCTTCATCAGAACTCCCCACTGCACACTATGGAGCGTGCGGCCGAAGCCTGTGTATACATTCCGGCCGGGATTCCCTCGGACAGCAGCACAACGTAGGTTCCATACCAATCACGACCGTTGCAACAACGTGGCCCAAAGCTGCAAATGTTTATCTGATAGTTTCATAAATTACACCAGGAATCATGTAAAAATGCCATGAAAAGGTATTCAAATATACAGAGAGACAATTTGAGTGAATGCATTGTGTTTTCAGATTAGTTTTTATATGTGTCATGTCTTTCTATGGCTATGTTCACACAATGTTTTTTCCTCTTTGTTTTTTAAAAGAAAAAATTACAACCATCATTTTGAGTTTGGCCGCCTGTCAATGCCAGCTATTGGTACATTATTCTAGTTTAGGTGTGCTGATTGGATGTGTCTTTAATTGAGAGTCCATTGAATTTAATAGTAAAAACGGTGAAAGGACGGTGAAAAAAGAAAAACTGTGTGTGAACAAGTGAAAAATAACGTCCGCTGTTTGCAATAGACGTCCAAGAATAATTGACACAACCAATATTTTGACATCCGTGCAGACAATGTCCGTCAGTTTATACATTGTGTATATTGGACGTCTGTCATTCTATTGACTTCAGTGCACTGCAGCCAATTAAATCGCAGCAAAAACGTAAGTCTTTTTAAATAGAAAAAGGGGACGCCTTTTCTCTTATTTTGACATTGTATGAACATAGCCTATAACAGAATCCATGTACAAGAAATGTTAACTTTTAGGAATAAGAAAAAATCTTCTTTTTCGATATGGGTCTGATGTCTAGAATAATACAAAGTAAAAATTCCTGAAAAAAAAAACGCTTTATCATAGCAATGTACTGTATCTGTAACTGTATCTTAAAGAATCTTTAAGGGATATGTCCATCTAATAATGTTATTCTATTACATAACATTATGACAGGTGGGGGGTCTGGGACATCCAGTCATCACAAGAATAAAGGAACCGAGATCCCTTTGGATTATTACCTGCACAGCAGCACTCCCAGTCTCCTACTGTGCGGGGAACTGCAACACAATCCCATTCCCTACAATCAGTGCCCTTGGCCACTTACTGTGCAGGGAGAAAGCTGTGAAGGGGCAGCAGCACTTACCCAGTTGACTGTAAGCATCAGTGAATATCTCAATAGTTGTCCCTTTCCTCAATCAGTAAGCCTCAATGAGGCTCCATGGGCTCTTCTTATGCATGTTCATGTTTCCCAGGGGGCAATGCACCTAAGATTTCACTGCATTGAGCGTTTTCACTAGCAGCCGGCAGTGTTGTCGTTTGGCTGGTCTCCCCGAGATCAGCGATCTGTTTCTCTAATGGCTCTACTAGACATTGCTCCCACCTACCCAGAATCCTGCTCCACACTGATGAGGGGCAACACCCAGAAACAGCTGTATGTGGATGGATACCTGACCTTGGTTTTTCCCTTGTCATTACATTGACTTATAGGGCCACTTAAGATGGTGGTTTTGGTGGTTTCCTTACTGGAGCCACCCCTTGGCTGGGTCTTTCCCGGAGGGATATCTGGTTAGTTCTGTGTTTCATGACTCTTCAATGAGGCTCCACGGGCTCTTCTTTTGCATATTCATGTTTCCCAGGGGGCAATGCACCTAGGATTTCACTGCATTGAGCGCTTTCACTAGCAGCAAAGTGTTATAGTTTGTCTGGTCTCCCTGAGATCAGCGATCTGTTTCTCTGATCAGTAAGTGATGGTGCATCCAAGTAATATGCCATCACTTATTATAGATCGGTCCTGATGAATCAAAAGAATAGGACACAAACTTTTTCTGAAAAAAAACTTTTTCTAGGTTTTATTTTTTGAACAGGTTCACAAACCATAGCAGTAGTAACAATATGTATATCTAAAAAACATGTAAATGTAAAACCAGCCTCAGGCTTCATGCACATTGAAAGCACCCACAGAGTATACTCCGAGCCTCTAGAAGGTACATAGTGTCTTTACAGCTCTGTACCCTGAAGCCGTAGGCACTACTCATGCTGCTACATACTCCTGTACAGTAGTGTCATATGGAGAGATTCTATTCTGGAAGCAATGCTTCTATCATAGAATTCTACCTTACAGAGCTCAGTAGCTGTGCCGTATTCATCAAACTGTGCATACCATGGTGATGAATACATAATAGTTACAGTAGCATGTCATACTTTCTTAAACTAGTGTTAATAAGTATGGCCAACGATTAAAACTTTACTATGATTTAAAAAATACTTTGATACATCATAGAGACATCAAAAGTTTTGATCAGGCGGGTGCAATAGAATGGATAGAATAGACAGGGAAAAGCACTTGGCATTTGTCTCCCTATATCTCTCTCTTCAGTGTAGGGGATGGGCTCCACCTCCTGCAATTAGGAAACAGACGGGGAGAGAAACGCTCAGTTGAGTGCTGCTCCCCACTTATTCTAGCAATTGGTGGGGGGCTGAACACCCAGACTCTGACCAATTAAAACATTTGACATGTCTCTTTGACATGTGACCAGTTTTTTTCAATGATAGTAATTAGTGATGAGCGAAAAGTATTCGATCATATAGCTATTTGATCTAATAGTACACTATTCCCGCTATTCGATTGCGTTCGTATAGTTGAACGATAATGCGGTAAAAATTTGATTCGCCCTGCCACCCCCCCCTGCCGCTTTTTTTCCAACAAATAAACATGCAGGGGGGGAGGGACAGGCACTAGGAATAGGCAGGACTTTTAAAAAAAACTTCTAACTGTGTTTGGCTGGCTAAACTACGACACCTCCTGAATATAAGAATAGTGATTTCAGATCCGTGTCAGTTGCTGGTTGATGCTAGAGAGGGAGAGACTGTTTACCAGGGAGAAAAAGCTTTTAGGTGAAGTTAGGGAGGAAGGGACCCCCAAAAGCCCTTGTTGTGGCTAAAAGTATAAAAAACAGAGATTTAGAAACTGTTGTGAGACAGGCAGTGTGTTCAGAAATCTATTGATAGTGTATACGGCTGTATACTGTGAATGCGGGATTATACCTGTTATCTTGCTACTACTGATTTGCGCAACCTGCGTGCTGTAAAGGAGTTGAATGGCTCCTTTATTTTATTATTATACAAAACAATTATATATTCGGTATACGGCTGTATATTGTGATTGCGGGATAAAACCTGTTATCTTGCTACTACTGATGTCGGTATCCTTTTCTGAGGTGTCATTGTGCACTTGGTGACCTCTTAGTGGTCGAATATTGATTTCCAGGTCCCAAGTATTTTTCTCCCATAGACTATAATTTTTGATATTCTTTGGAATATATGAATATCGGGAGCTATTCAAATCGAATTTCGAATATTTCAAAATGGATCCTGTTTGTTTTTCCTTTGAAATATGCTTGGTCAGCTGATCAGTAGGAGATTTAGCAGCCCGACCCATGGTCAGGATCTGATCGCAACTTCCTTTTCATTTGTTTGGGGTGCGGACTGCAGGACAAGTAAATAGGTAATTTTTGTCCTGTCTTGAAACAATAAAACATACAGTACTGGAATGCTGAAGGATAGCCATCCATGTAACTCTAACCCTGGCTGGAAGAGGCAAAATTACATTTTCCGTAGGAAATTAACTAAACATGCCCACACACCTTCAATAACTGCCAAACAGTCGCTTAGCCAGTAGTGGATTATAATAGGGGCGTTTCGGGCGGCAGCCCGGGGCCCTTAGCTCCTGGGGGGCCCATGACCACCCAAAAAGACATACTTTCAGTGGTGTACTGTCTCCTGGATACACTTCTGCCATAATTTGCAAAAAATCACTGTTTTTTATGGCAATTTTGCACAAATCAGGACATCAAGACATTATCTGTCCTGTACTATGAACGCCAGGCTAGTGCTGCCATAGTTACTGTGGGGTGGGGGGGCCCAGGCTTGGTGAACAGCCCGGGACCTATGGTAAAGTTAATCCGCCCCTGCGCTTAGCCAACAGTCATCTCTCGCAGTCCTCCACATACAGCGGCTAGTTCTGCTGACATTAGTATGAAGTGCATGGGGACTTTAAACCCCAATATACACTTATTACAGGGAATGCTTATAAAGTGCTTTTTACCCCTGCACTTACTACTGCATCAAGGCTTCACTTCCTGGATAAAATTGTGATGTCACGACCCGACTCCCAGAGCTGTGTGGGCTGTGGCTGCTGGAGAGGATGATGGAAGAGGGATGCTCAGTGTCCCTCCAGTGCCCTGTGTCCCCCAGTGTCCCCCTGCCATCATCCTGATGCCACTGATTGAGGCAGATTTGCCAATCAGTCTATGGTGTATGTGGCCCCCATGATCAACCACCAACAGATGCTGTAGGCGGTTATAGGGGTCGGCCATGATGAAAAATCACAGCCGACCCCTTTGTTAAGAAAGAGATAAACCGCAGCGAGAGCAGCTGTCACTGCGCTTAACCCTCCTCATTGAGAATGTTTGGCCCTACCAAATGTTCATCTGTATGGAGGGAGGTGGTGAGCTTATTGAAGGTTTATGGGAGCCTTTATATATATATACTTCTTTTGGCCAAACCAGCATTGGATGTGTATATGTGAAGATAAAACACAGTCACAGGCAACTAAGGTATGCTATGAATGATTTTAGTAATATCAATACAGCAATGCTGCCAGCTCGGCAGGAGGTCAGGGGGGGGGGAACAGATTCATTTTAACCCCTTCATGACCGAGGTCATTGGTGGCAGGATGTCCGGGTCAAATTAATGCAATGTTCCTCCCCGAATTCTAAGAGCCATAGCGCTTTTATTTTTCCACCTACAGGGCTGGTTGGGATGTAATTTTTTGTGCCATGATCTCTAGTTTTTATTAATATCATATTGGTGTAAAAGAAAATTTTTGATAATTTTTGTACTTTGCAATTTTTGTACTTTAGTTTCTCATAAAATATGCTGCAAAACCAGAAAAAAAATCATTTCCGCTGTCAAATTGAAAAAAAAAAGGAATTTGTTTTCATTTCAGGGAGTTTTGTGTTTACGCTGTTCACCCTGGAGTAAAACTGTCTTGTTATAAATGTTTCTTAAGTCGTTATGATTACAACGATATGTAACATGTATAACTATTATATTATGTGATGGTTTTTAAAAAAAACCATTGTTAACAAATATATGTTCCTTAAAATCTCTCTATTCCCATGCTTATAGCGCTTTTATACTTTGGTCTATGGGGCTGTGTGAGGTGTCTTTTTTTGCGCCATGATGTGTTCTTTCTATGAGTACCTTGTTTGCACATATATGACTTTTTGCTCGCTTTTCATGACATTTTTTCTGGATTTGATACGACCAAAAATGAGCAATTTTGCACTTTGGAATTTTTTAGCGCTGACGCCGTTTACCGTGTGAGATCAAGAATGTGATAACGTAATAGTTTGGGTGATTACGTACGCAGCGATACCAAATAAGTTTGTATATTTGTTTATTTATTTATATTTATGAAATGGGAAAAGATTTGGACTTTTAGTAGGAGATTTTTTTTTACATTAACTCTTTTTATTTTTATTTTTACATTTTTTTTTTACATTAACTCGAAGTCCCCCTAGGGGACTTGTATATACACAGCAATGATCAGTGAGATCGGTGATACATTGCTCTGGCCTGCTGCAGACCAGTGCAATGTATTGGTTTGACAGCTGCATTTAGATGCTCAATTAGCTGGCGCGACAACGGGACCCGTGTCGGCTAGTAGAGGCGCTCCCCAACTGTACATAACAGCCGGGAGCGGCGCCGTTCAGAGGGACCTCTCTCTAAACTCCCCCCACGTCACCATGACGTATCAGATATGTCATGGGTCACTAAGGGGTTAATAGATTCTGCACGCTATGATATATAATGTTTTTTTTTTGTTTTTTTACATATTTTTATTTTTATAATGGCAAGGAGGTATTTTAAACTTTTATTGGGAGGAGTGTTATAATGGTTTTTTTAATACTTTTAAGAACTTTTTTTATTACACTTTTATTCACTGTAAAGCATGCAATCAATAGATTGCATATACTTATCTATGCTATTCCATAGCATAGCATAGATCAGTGTTATCGGCAATCTGTGCATAAAGCCTGCATGAGAGCAGACTCTATGCACAGATCCCCCATCTGACAGGATGGAGGTAAGTGATTTACCCCCGCCCATCGGTACAAGCGATCAGGACCCAATCAGTCAGTGACAAGTGCCTGTGCTGTCACTGACTACCTTAAACGCTACAATCGCTATAGATCAATGCGTTTAACCCCTTAAGGACAGAGCCACTTTTCGTTTTGCGTTTTAGTTTTTTCCTCCTTGTGTTTAAAAGGCCATAGCACTTGCATTTTTCCACCTAGAAACCCACATGAGCCCTTATTTTTTGCGTCAATAATTGTACTTTGCAATGACAGACTGAATTTTTGCATAAAGTACACTGCGAAACCAGGAAGAAATTCAATGTGTGGTGAAATTGAACAAAAAAAAACGCATTCCTTTTATTGGGGGGGTATTTGTTATTACGCCATTCGCCCTGGGGTAAAACTGACTTAACATGCATTTTCCTCAAGTCGTTACGATTAAAACAATATATAACATGTATAACTTTTCTTTTATCTGATGGCCTGTAAAAAATTCAAACCATTGTTAACAAATATATGTTCCTTAAAATCGCTCAATTCCCAGGCTTATATCCTTTGGTATATGGGGCTGTGTGAGGTGTCATTTTTTGCGCCATGATGTTTACTTTCTATCAATACCTTGATTGTGCATATACGACTTTTTGATCGCTTTTTATTACATTTTTTCTGGGTTTGATGCGACCAAAAATGCGCAATTTTGCACTTTGGGATTTTTTTGCGCTCACGTTGTTTACCGTGCGAGATCAGGAATGTGATTAATTAATAGTTCGGGCGATTACGCACGCGGCGATAGAAAACATGTTTATTTATTTACTTTTATTAAAAACCTGGGGGTGATTTTTTTTTTTTTACACTTCTAATATAAGTGCATTGATCTCTCATTGAGATCTTTGCTGTATAGTTATACAGCAAAGATCAATGAGATCGGCACTCGGACGCTTTTGGCCAAAAGCATCCGATCGCCGAGCTGGGATCAGCGCCATTTTGGCGGAGACCCCGGCCGGCACCAGTCACGGAGATTGCTCCTCCAGGACAACGTCCAGGAGGAGCGATGTTTGCGGGATCGCAGCTGCCTGTCATTATCTCCGGACACGCGGATGTGTGCGGGACCGCTTTCACTGCAATGGCAATGCAATGCAATGACTCAATGTCAGGAACGTATATATGTTCCTGCTGCACAGGGCATGTGCAGCAGGAATATATATATACATATTGATGACATGAAGAGGTTAACATGTCACTGTCATTATAACTTTTAAAATGTAAATCATCAGTAGATGTGAAATAAAGTTCGCAATTTACATCTATTATTTTTTTGTGGTTATCATGCTGTAAAACAAAGCTGAACCTACCAGAAATCCAGGTCCAGTCTCCTGAAGGCAGTTTTTCTGACTTGTGCTGGTTGAAAAAAACAGACTAAACACAGGAATTCCGGCCAGTACAGAGAGTCACAGCTCAATGTGTCCATCAGTCACATGACTGCCTACTCTCTGTGAGCGCTCAGATGGCCTGGGATACACAGGACTTCCTGTGTTTAGACTTTTTGAAAAAGAAAAGAGTCAGATTACAGGAAGTGCCTTGTTTTGCATGATAACTAAAAAAAATTAATGAATGTATATTGCAAACATGCTTTATATCACATCTACTGCTGATTTAGGTTTTAAACGTCATGACGACATTTACACTTTAAGGCTTCACAAGGGATGCAACTGTAAGACTACAAATGGCAGCACCTAAGCCCTGAAACCTGGAACTTGGAGTAGGCTTAAGAGTGCTCAAAAGGTCCACTGCCCCAAATGAGGAGACTAGTGCTATAAACGGCTATAGTCAGTAGTGGATCATAATAGTTCCTTTTCGGGCAGTAGCCCGGGGCCCTGAGCTCCTGGGGGGCCCATGGCCACCCAAAAAGACTTATACTTTCAGGGGTGTATTGTCTTCTGGCTACAGTTCTGCCATGATTTGCAAAAAATTGCTACTTTTTTACCGCAATTTTGCACAAATCAGGGCAGCATGACGTTATCTATTCTATACTATGGACACCACCCTAGTGCTGCCAAAGTTACAGTGGGATGGGGGGGCCCAAGCTTGGTCAACAGCCCGGGGCCTGGGTATAGTCACATGTCATACCTGTTGCATCAGGTCACTGTGGTTATTCCACTGCAAAACAAAGTAATAATAATAAGAATATTTTATTTATATTGCGGCAACATGTTCCGCAGCACTTTATATTTCTGAAGCTACATTTAAAGGCTATGTTCACACAACGTTTTTTCAGCTCAGTTTAAAATTACGTCTGTCATTTTGAGTCTAAAATAACGGACGTCATTTAGCAGCCTGGCTTCCCCTTAGTGCAATGACTGGTGTTTGTACATTATTCTAGTTTGGGTTACTAATTGGCCTTTGGGTGCTGCTTAATTGAAAAGTCCATTGAATTTAATAGTAAAATCAGAAAAAGAACGGTGACAAAAAAGCAGTGTGTGAACAAATAATTAAAAACGTCCGCTGTTTGCAAAAGACGTCGGAAAATAATGATTATGTTCATTATTTTGCCGGCTGAAAACGTTCGTTATTCAATACGTTGTGTGCATTGGACGTCCGTCTTCCCATTGACTTTAATGCATTGCATTGCAGTCAGTTAAATCGCAGCAAAAACAATATTTATTGAAATATCAAAAGCGGGTGCCTTTTCTCAATTTTTGACGTTGTGTGAACATAGCCAAAGACAAAATCAGACAACACAGAGATACACATGTAACCATGAAGTCAGACACGAGGAGTGAGGACCCTGCTCACAGGATCTTGTTCTCATTGTGTAGGCTTTACATTTCCTCATAAAAGTCTCTCTCTATCCAAAGGACATTAGAAGGCCAGGGAGTCTTGACGGAATTTTATTTCAACTACTAGTTAATAGATTTTCAGATACATATATTTTCTACTAACACACAAAAGTTCATGTGAACTTACGCGAGCTTCCTGGTCTCATCCCTTTTTTCTACTTTTTTTCAAAGTGTACCAAGAGAACGCTGCACACAGGAGATCAGAAAAGAGACAGCGGAGATCCAGCCGTACTCTAAGAGATATAAAATAATATAGAGAAGGTGAAGTTTCCTTTGAATTCTCAAGTTCACTTGCTGCATAAAAGTTCTGACACAAAACTCTTCAGTGTGACTCTTCTATGCTATGAGCACAATTTAACCAATACTTTTTATGTTCAGAACTCCTTCAAAGTTAACAACATGGGAGTCTAAGGATGTAAATGCAAAAAAGAAATAAATCATAAAGTACTGCACACATGAAAGAGTAATAAAGTACTGCCCACATGAAAGAGTTAAAGGTGGGTGTAATTAACCATATTAGCTCTTATGCATGTAAGTTACATATTCACAAGCAGCCAAATTATCAAACAGTTTCACTGTTTTTTAGTGAATTGGTTGTATATGCTTAAAGCATATGCTTAAAGGGGTTTTCCAGTATAAGCAAAAACACGGCTTCTTTCTTGCAAAAACAGCACCCTTACCTGTGTCCAGGTTGTGCATGGTATTACAATTCAGCTGCATTCATTTCTGTAAAACTTAGCTGCAATACCACACCCAACCTGGGGACAAGAGTGGTTCTGTTTCTGGAATAAAACAGCTGTATTTTTCTGGATAACCCTACTACTGTAGGCTTCGGTGACTATGAGAGCAGCAGAGCTTGATTTTCCCTGTAGATCATAAGTGCACTCAAAGGTGAAGTCACACTGTGCTAAAACTGGTGACATAAAAAAGTCACAGTATCTAAATGATCCACGAATGAAGCAATTGCACAAAAATTTGCAACAAACACAAGCATTCTTATACAATTTATTCCCCCTGATGTCAGAAAATATAAAAACAAAATATTTTTTTTCTCAGGCTGGGGAGGCAAAGTCTTAAAGGGGTATTCAAAGAAAATCAACTTTTCCCCTATCCTGTGTCCCCCTACCGTTCCCCGTATCGTGCCCACGGCCTCTGTATTATAAATAGAGCTGAAGGTATAGCACGTGACCCGCAGCTCTATTCATTCCTATGAATCGATGAAAAGAGCCAAGAAGATCGCTGTACTCCGCTCTTTCTATCAGCTCTATAGGAATGAATAGAACCACGGGTCACGTGCTGTACCCACAGCCTATTCATAATACTGAGGCCGGGGCCCGATGCGGGACCTCTGTACCAGAGGTTGGATTGAAGAAAGGTCGCCTCACCCATGTTTTTAGGCCAGAATTTAATAGGCCTTTTTGGTTCCTCTCAGGCAAGAGTACAGCAGAGCAGAAGAGCAGTGTCTTTCCTGTAAAAAAAAACAATAATATAAAAAAATTGTCACGGATGAAGCCTTGGCACTTCTGCACCACCAAGTATGTAGACCTGATTTGTCTGTTATGATGAGTTACCGTTGCAACAGTAATCATACACCAAATTCTGCCAGCACTCTAAACTAGCATGGCACCCTCTAGGGAGCATGCAAGAAAGCGGGCCCTGTTCACCAAGAGGGCAAGAAGGGGGCACAGTGTTGTGCAAAGAGATGGTGTGAAGGTGTGAAGGTACTCAAAGAAGTTTTCCAGGACTGGATGCAGCTTTTCCAACCATCTGGGGTGGAGTGGCACAGAGCTGCACGGACCTCAAAAGCAGCCGGCTGATAAGAAAATTGCCGAGCTTATAAAGCAGTTTGCTTTGTTTGTACTCTCTAGTATACAACAGATTATACATCCTATTGACATGCAGTATTTGGTTGAGGGGTCCAAGGATAGGAAAGTTGTAGAGATGAGCGAACCAGGTTCGGGTTCGAGTCGATCCGAACCCGAACGTTCGGTATTTGATTAGCGGGGGCTGCTGAACTTGGGTAAAGCTCTGAGGTTGTCTGGAAAACATGGATACAGCCAATGACTATATCCATAATTTCCACATAGCCTTAGGGCTTTATCCAAGTTCAGTAGCCACCGCTAATCAAATGCCGAAAGTTCGGGTTCGGATCGACTCGAGCATGCTCTAGGTTCGCTCATCTCTAGAAAGTTGTCAAAAAATATATATTAAGAAAAATATCAAGTAATATCAAAAATATTTTTTTTTAAAATGAGGAATGAGATCCTAAGGAATGCAAATGTTATTATTGCGTAGAAGGATCTAAGATAATAGCATGCATAGGCTGGATGATGGGGTGAAAGCCAGAGTAGTTGGGATTGCCCAGAAATAGAAGAAAGGGCTGCTTGGGCTGCTTTTCTTCAGAACATTTCCATACTTGTCCTTAGGTTGTGTCTGGAGTGTTTGGAGTTCAACCCCATGCACTTTAAGGCTATGTTCACACTGTGTAAACTTACTGTCGTAATTTTTCACGGTTGTGGATTTGCGTTCGCACATACGGTTGTATGTCCGATCGCACTTCCGACCGTAAGTGCTAGCCGTGAACATAAGGCCGTTGTTTAATGTGGCTTCCTAGCATGATTTCAAGCGGGCTGACACAGGTCGTTTACTTTAAATATAGCGCCCAGCCCGATAAACCACTCAGAATATATTTTATATCAAAATCAAGTTTACTTTGGCAGATATCAGATGTACGTTCGCGTCCGCATTGAAACTCACGGCCGTAGGTGCAGCATTTCTGGCCGCAAATAATGGTCTTGTTCATTTTTCACAGGGCCGTATAAAATCCGACCGTAAGTTCGTACGTAGTGTGCACTCCCCGGCCGTAGCTTTGCGGTCGTAAATACAACCGTAAGTTTACGCAGTGTGAACATAGCCTAATACAGCTGAACTGCAATGACATACATAACTTGTGGACATGTCATGCAAAGGGAAGCTGAGGGTAGTAGATACATTGGCAAAGTTTCTAGTATTACGTATGGACTTTATGCTTTATGCTACACCACCACGGAATTGCATAGAACTGAAATGATAACATTTTACTAACAGTTTACTTTTATCACCTTTCTGTTGCAATATAGGTAGGAAAATAAGAATTCATCCAGCCAGGTCAACTCAGGGTAGATAGGTGATGTTTTGTTTTGTTTTTTTCCTCTTTCTCTCTCTCTTTTGCAAAAGCTGAAATCACTTCTCCTTTCTTCTTTTTTTATGTTAGGGCATATGCACATCATATAGAGTAGTAATCCTGATTAAAAGGCAATGGGATAAAAAGTTCCCAACTACAAACCACTTAAAGTGAATGTACCACCATGTATCTAGCATTGTTTGTTTGTTTTTTACACTAACAGACCGGCGCCGGCGCAGGGATGCCAGTGGTGTGACCATTTTTTGAACCGCCGCCTGGTTCCCGTGCATAGCACCAGGCTATTCCCAGAGCACTGGGGGCAGACCTGCTGCCTCCCAGTGTCACAATGTCCCCTCTGTGACACGGCTTCATTGATTCTAATCGAGCTGCGTCACAGAGGAAGGGGTTTTATCACGCCGGCGACGGTCTGTTAATCTAAAATAAAACAACGTTATGTACCTGGTGGTCCATTCGTTTTAAGCTGCAAAATAACTCTAAAATGTTTGTATTGTATTATCTTAAAGGAGTTTTCCTGTGAAACACTAAGCATGGGCCCGGAAGCCTATGATTCCATCAATGTATTGGTGGTGCATGATCACTACAGCCTCAGCTCTTACTGAAGTGAATAGTAGCTAAGGCTACTGTACCGCTGTGCCGCTATCACAAGTATGGAGTATGGATCTGAATGCTTATGCCCCCATGCTCTGTGTAGTACAGGGACTGCTAAGCTGGCTTAGGGAGCCTTATAGACCAAGCAATGCTTTCGGGGAATTTTGCAGAACAATGAATACTCAGTTCCCTGTCACCTCTCAGGGATACAGTAGCTTCAATGTAAGGGCCCTATTCCACCGGACGATTATCGTTCGCATAATCGTTAACGATTAACAATTTTAAACGCCCGCTATTGCGAAAGACCTGAAAACATTCACTCATTTCCATGGAACGATAATCGTTACTTATGATCGTATTTGCGATAGTTTTTTCTTTGCTATTTCTTTGCTATTACGTTCGTATCTACTGCGAACGACCGAACGACGTCATACTCAATGCGAACGATTTGCGAACGTTTTGCGAACGAGCAACGATAAAAATAGATCCAGGTCTTATAAAGCGATCAACGATTTTCCGTTCGGTCGTTAATCGTTAACTGCATTTCAACCAAACGATTATTGTTTAGATTCGAACGATTTAACGATAATCGTCCAGTGGAATAGGGCCCTAAGTCAGTGCTCAACCCCTTAAAATATGTTTAAATAAGACTAGGTACTGTCATCCAAAATTAACCTCCTCTACAAGGAAGAATACTCATAGCTGAATAAGAGACCTTTGATGTAGATCTGATGGAGTAATGTTTCTACATGGGAATGACAAGTTGGTATTGGGAGCCTAGCGCTCTGTACTGAACACAGCTGTCTATAGATGCGTATTCTTCCGAATGGAGGTTTGGTGGATAATCCACAGTCATGTTTCAAGGCTTCTTTAGGGGTCATTTATAGTTGCGCATTAGAAAACCAACTCTTTTGCTTCTGGAGGCGAGTTACTTTGCAATACTTACATTTATAAGGTAGCTTATACAGGCTTATTTCAAATGGGCATATTTTAGATTGCCTTTAAGGTTCTACTAGTCTTTTAGACTCAAAATGTAGCTAGATTACTCCTCTCTGAAATAAGCCACAATCTTAATGCATACCCTTGCTTTAGCTAACAGACATGAGTTCTATTCTTTTCTGAATGCAGGTTTATAACATTACATATACATTATTTTTACTCTTTCTTGCTAATTCCTATTAGTCGGATAATAATCACATAAAACATTAGCTGTTTTATTCATGAGTGTATTAATATTTTATGCATGGCCACAAATGCTGTTACTTGTGCTTGTTCTTTATTCCCGTCTTTGCTTTAAATCATCTATTTTTTTTTCTATGTGACAAGCAATAAAATCAAAGCAGGAATCTGGATGCTGTGTGTTGTTTGCTGTAGACTCTGGAGTTGTAACTATGATGTCATTCTCGGCACAAGCCTTCCCTGGCATGCTGTTTAAGTAAAATTTATCAATTCTATTGGTTCCCGCTGCTAAGTGTGCTTGACTGTGCTCTCCTGCTGAGTGACAAAGCAAATGTTTCAGCATTAGATCAGCCAGTGATCAGCGGCGCTGATAGAGAAGTGATAAGGCAGTTAGTTGATTACTGTTGTACTGAGGATCATTATGGTTATCTGAAAGCTACAACACTTTTCACCTTCACTTGCACAGCTGCCCTGAGTGCTTCTCTTAACTTGGCACTGAACCTGAAATAGAGGCTTCGGAGCCAAGGGCTCTGATAGATGAGATTATGCTCTCATCATTATTAAAAAAAAAAAAAAGCCTTTGATTGTGTGAGGGAAGGAGGCTTAAAAAAAAAGATTTTCAAGACATTCTAGAAAGCTAAAGCCTTGCTACCTGTAAAAGCCCGAAAACGTAACTGGTGGTTTCTCAACTTTATTTTTTGTGTTTTATACTGATAAAAAGTTTTAATAGAAATAAAATATAAAAACTACGTTTCAGATTCAGCACTAGTAGTCCATAGTGGCTCTTTGGCTGTTTATTAGTGTTGAGCGAGCACTTAAATGCTCGAGTAACAAATCCCATTAAAATCAATGGGAGACTTGAGCATTTAAGCAGATGCCCCCTGTTTGGCAGAGCGGAGGGTGCTTGGTTTCCCTATTACAAATAACAACTAGAGATGAGCGAACCTGCCGAGGTTAGTGTTTGTATGAACTGTCGGCTTCTGACTGCCGCTGTCTGCCCGCTCCGTGGAGAGGATGGATACAGCCAGAGGACCGCCTGGAAAACTGGGATACAGCCTATGGCTATGGCTGTATCCCAGTTTTCCAGGCGGTCCTCAGGCTGTATCCACCCTCTCCACAGAGCAGGCAGACATCGGCAGTCAGAAGCCGAGAGTTCAGATTCACACGAACCCAAACCTCGGCAGGTTCGCTCATCTCTAATAAAAACCTATCAAAAATTAGAAAGAAAAAATTTTATAAGTATAACTGATGTTCAATCGAACATTCTTTCTCAATACTACTGCATATGCAATGGTACATGTGGGATATTTGTGCCCAAGCCAATGTGTTCAGCCCTTTCGGAGGCACTATAAACAAGGTAAATACATGTGTATATGTGTGTTAGCTTATATTTCCTAATGCAATTTCTAATAACCTCCAATATTACATTATGATAACCCCCCCAATATTTCTACTATTACCTGTAACCTAGCACATTGCTTATTAATTAGCAGACTACAGAATATTGATCCAAAATCATGGGCATCTTTAACGTCAGCTACCTTTAGGGTATAATCACATGGGCGGGCTCGCAGCGAGATTCTCGCTGCGAGCCCGGCAGGTCCTGGCAGTTCCCATACACTACATACTTGCTGCGGTCTAAACGACCGCAGCTAGTATGTAATTATACCGCCCTTAACCCCTTCTGCTCCCGCCCGGCTCCCCCGCTGTAAGCATACTTTACCTGTCCTTGCTGCACGGGTCCGGCGTCCTGCTCTCCTGTCCGGTCAATTAGTGTGTTGCCCAGCCGCAGCCACTGATTGGCCGGGCGGGAGAGCAGGACGCCGGACCCGTGCAGCAAGGACAGGTAAAGTATGCTTACAGCGGGGAGCCCGCCGGGAGCAGAAGGGGTTAAGGGTGGTATAATTACACACTCGCTGCGGTCGTTTAGACCGCAGCAATTATGTAGTGTATGGGAACTGCCAGGACCTGCCGGGCTCGCAGCGAGAATCTCGCTGCGAGCCCGCCCGTGTGAATATACCCTTAAAGGCGTTATGCAATATTACAAAAAATCATAACTCTTAACAAAAAACAGCTCTGCATCTGTCCTCAGGCCATGTTCACATTCTGTAAAACACCGGCCATTCTGTGACCCGGCCCGATCACAGAACGGCCAGTGTTTGAGAAGATCATCCAGGCCGGTACTGCAGTACCGGCTGGATGATGTTTATTTCCTCTGTGGCCGTGATTAATATGCCACTTACGTTGTGTGAACATAGCCTCAGGTTGTGTATGGTATCAATTCATCCAGTACAATGGAACTGAGCTGCTGTATCACACACGAACTTAGTCAAAATTGGTGCAATTTGTAGATGAAAGCAATAATGTGTGTCAAAAACTTAATAAACTCTTTAAACTTATGCTACGTTTACACGGATGATTTTTTGTTATAACGATCAGCGTTTAGATGGAACGAGATATCATACAGAAAATTCATTTTGCGATCGTTTTGCGATCGCTTAAACCTATCTCACACATAGGTAAAATCAGTGAACAACTGTTTACACGGAATGATCGGCAAATTTTTTGCGAATGACGATTTAAGAACATGTTCAAAGATCAAAATGAATGATTTCTCGCTCGTCGTTCGATCGTTCGCTGCGTTTACACGTACGATTATCGTTCGAATTCGATCGTTATCGTGCAAATTCGCACGATAATCGTTCTGTGTAAACGTAGCATTAGATATGCCAATAAGCTAACGTGTATGTTGACCTCTCAACCCTCCCCCAAAGGAAGATGGGGGAGAGAAGAATCAGGAAATTTTTTGTTCTTGAGTAGACAGCCACCAGTTGTGTCTACGAGTAGATTTTTCCTTCTCCCTATACAGAAAACATGCACACTAAAGCTGATAGATCATTTAGCCAAAATATATCTTTCCTGTGGCCCCATAGACAGAAATGTTCAGCACAACCGAGCATTCATGTGTCTCTATGGGGGAAGAGTAAGCTGCGACCAAAAACAAAGAGGTCGGGTAGTGACTGTCCAACACACCCAACCCCTATTTCCAACAACATCTGTCGGTAGAGTGTAATGAGAGCCCCACACTTTATACTGAAGTGCCGTTTCAGTCAACAGAAGTATAAAGTGTATGGGTACCTTTAGCTGGGAAATATTGAGAAAAATGGCTGTCGGCTGATTGAGCCTTCACTGGCCAAAAGCTGTCATATTTGCATGGCCAGTTTTAGGGTATGTTCACCTGATTAAAAGCCACGCCTGTGTAAAGCATTAAGCTACAGTCTTCTTAGAGCCATGGTCAGCACCCGAAGGGGCCAGCACATAGACTCCTATTAATATCAATGATAGCTTCAGTGTGTAGCCACATGGTAAGAAATAACTTGTCACTTTGATGTTGTGTACCTTCCTGGCTCCCATTAAAGTTAATGGGGGAGCAAGTTTGTAAAAAGGCACCGTTTCCATGCTGTATTTTTTCCATGTGAACATATCCTTAGAGTCAAATGTTTTTATATTGCTGAAATCTAATCCACAATTGCCAAGTCTTGGCAATCATAGTCTTGCCAAGAAGGCAGAAAAAAGCTCACAAAAGTACAGATGAATAATGTCAAAAATGGCAAAGATCTTACTAAAAAAAAAAAAAAAAAAGAATCTTGTTATATAACCTTTATTGAATATTATCTCCAATAAAAGGTATATTTCAAGACTATATATTTTTTCTTATAGAGAGAAATGGTAACCAATGGGGCTGACAACAACCAGAAACAATATTTTTGTCAGACAGCTTGACATGTCAGTGGATGTATCTTACTTTAGGATTTTGATCACATTTATAGACTATGAATACAGACATTCAATAACTTCCGCCTGACAGGCACACTAAAAGGTGTCTTTACAATGAAATACAGATATGGCCAAATTCCATGTGGATCTAATACTGTAGGGTATATACAAACATGACAGAAAAATGTCAAATTGATTTTTTTTGTGTGTATTGATTATATATTTTGATGTCCCCTTTAGGATAAAAGTGGATAAAACCTGAAACAATGTATCTTAAATAGAGATGAGCGAACCGGGTTCGGGTTCGAGTCGATCCGAACCCGAATGATCGGTATTTGATTAGCGGGGGCTGCTGAACTTGGATAAAGCTCTAAGGTTGTCTGGAAAACATGGATACAGCCAATGACTATATCCATGATTTCCACATAGCCTTAGGGCTTTATCCAACTTCAGCAGCCAACGCTAATCAAATGCCAAAAGTTCGGGTTCGGATGGACTTGAGCATGCTCGAGGTTCGCTCATCTCTAATCTTAAACCAATGATAAGAATAGGATGTGTGTTGCTGGACATACCTGGTTTAATAAGTTTCATTGCTTATATCCAATTCTATTTCAGCCAGGTACAAAATTTCCATTTCGATTCCCCAGAGACATGACAGTAGACAGTAGTGGTCTGTTAAAGAACAAAAAGTTAGATGTATCATCTGAATTATACTCTTACAATGATCAATGGGAGTATAGGAAACAGAGCATGTTATTCATTATATAGTATAGTAATAGCTATACAAATCTAAAGTTCTATTGGATTACATGTAAGGTAAGTCAACAACCTCCAAAGAGTTTTATCATTACTAGACATGAGATAACATGAACAATGATGATCAATTCTGATATACAGAGGTGCCGTCAGTAACTCCTTCTCTATCCACACCCCTTTTTGTTGGTGTCTGTGCCCTAGGCCTGCAATGCCTCTTTCCCTCCTCCCCACCCTCTTCATCATTAGGCAGAATTTCTCCTATTCATCACTTGTCTGAACACTGCACATGAGCTGGATCGTTAAGGCTCATGTGCACAGTGATGAGTAGGAGAAATCCTACCCTAGGGCATTCCTAATAATGAAGAGGGTGGGGAGGAGGGATGGAGAGGCATTACAGGCTTAGGGCACATACAATCTAGGCCACACCAATTTGACACAGGGCTGCAAGTTTAAAAGTTTTTTTTAGGACAATAACTGCACCAGCTGCCGAACGGACCCCAGGACAGATCTTGAAATAAAATCAGCTATCTGATGACACACAAGCTGTTGGGGGGGGGAAGGTTGTGGGTACAGAGTTCCTTTAAATAACAGCCATACAATAAGAACGACTGTCATTTAGACATTGTGTAAACATTGCCTTAAAGTGTAGACAAGGGTGGTTGTGGACGTAAGATCTGACATGTAAATGCTCAATTAATAAACCGCAACTCCCTTCCATTTCATCATAATCAGTCATGTGACCCATAACAAATAAACCGTAAAGGAAATAGGACACAGAGACCCTGCATACAGATTGCTTGTAATGTGTAGCCAGTGGCTCTATTAGCTTTAAAGTAACTTAAACAAACTAGAATCATTTTTCAAGCTGGTGGGAATGTGTCTGACAGTAAATCATTTGTTAACTTAAGAAATATTTAACTGCGCTACTTCTTACAAACACCTCCTAAGCACTGATACAATACTATCAAATGCAGTCCAGCAACCAATCAATATTGCAAAAGAATGGTATAAAGGGGGGGAAAAAAAGAAAAAAGCAGAAGGGAAAAAAACGAACGCACTATGCAGGACAGCGGGAATGTGTTTATTTTAACACGCAGATGCACAATGAGTCATTTCCTTTCTGAAAACGCTTTAATCATTTTACTGACATTCGCAAAATGAAACCTATAAAGCAGTAAGTGCTGTATTATACACAAGTGATTTCTGTCAGCGAGTCTTATGAGCACAGGGAAGACTAAATACCACATTTGGTATGGTAAACACATTGTTTATTTCTCTAACAGGTGTCCTAAAGCACAAGTGGCGCACAATTCTATCCATGTGCATGGGGATTAGGCCATGATAATTGACTCCTGATAATAATATTTAATGTAACAGAGTAATGGCCAATTGTTTCACAAGAGTTGGCTACAGTATATGATCCCTGGCAAAAAATATAGAATCACCCACCTAATTACACAAATTACAGATATAGCTCATTGTGGCTTCATGAAATATACATAAAAAAAACATATTATGTAAGCGAATAAGTTATATTAATGCCATAAGTTTTTTTGTAGGTAAGGAAATTATAGAATCACCCAATGTCGAGTAAATAATGATCATCAATGATAAAAATTATCCCAGATAGTAATTTGTTGTTCTATGATTTCTTCTCTTAGGCCCACTTTTGTGATGGTTTTTTATTCCATTTAGACTTCTTATAGTATTGTCACATTAATGACTCTTGCTTCCGCCATTTTGCTTTGCTTTTTTTATGTACATTTTCAAGGCATATTGCTTTAAGTTTTCTACAGCTACATATTTTATTTCTGTAGTGTCCCAAAGCGGGTATGCCCAGTGTCGGACTGGGGTTCCTGGGGCCCACCAATATAGACCCAGTGAGAAATGACATGTCAGTAAGTGTTACTGCAGGTTCTGAGCTAAGGGCCAACCGGAGGATCCTCTGGTCCTCCAGTGGGCCAGTCCGACACTGGGTATGCCACTACGTCCTAGCACTGCCTGTCATCAGGTATTTTTGTATGTGTTCTATACTCTGGGCTGAAGGATGCTTTCTCTACTTTCGCCTCTTGGTGTCTCATTTTCTTGTATATATTGCACAGCTGAATGTATGGTAAAGGGCTAAAGATGCACTTATCACTTGTTACTGTTCCACCAATCCTTAAGCTGGGTAACACACACCACACTGACCTATCAGATACTCAGGTTCTGTTCTTTCCAGAAGCTTCCTCACCAAAGGGAGACAAGTTCCATCCACTCCTATACTGATTCTTTCCAAGTACTATCACAAGTCCAGTCAAGGTTAAAACCTAAAGACGGAGTAACTACCATACAAGGATACCTTGTCTACAACTGGTGTGAAAATCCTTTCTAAAGTCAGGATGTTCCAGAAACTACAGGTTTATCAGCAGCCGAGCAAAGAGCAAATAAAGCAGAAGAACTTCATTGATCTTTGCTCAGGCATGTCGGGAACTATGAGCGGCTAGCTATGTCTGGTTGTGCAAGTCCAGGGCCCGTGCTACCTGAACTGGCACTTTGTGATCTCTCTGGCAAGAGGCGGTATCTCCCTGAACCATAAGTACAATTATCTACTATCAAGATTGTCTACAAGCCAAGTTGACAGAGTACTCTTACTATTTAGGCAAGGTCCTTTGGCAGCCCCCTACCTTACTCCAAGTCAAGTCTAACGTCACTTCATCGTAACGTTACCTACAAGCTCCTATCCACACCTATACACCTCAAGTGCCCAGCTTAAGCGTTCTGTGTTGTCCATTAGAAAAGGGACTATTTTTGTGACCTATTGCACCTTACTGCCATATACTATTTTTGTATTGCACTGAAGATTCTCTCAGCAAACTGTTCTTTTGTTTAAGAACTGGACTCTATGGTTACTTGGCTTTACAACCACACTCGTGTGTCAGTATACCCAGGGGTGGGCAGACCACTCCTAGCAACTGTGACAAGTGCCTAGTCAGTACACCTAACACCTGGCCCATTGCTAATTCCAACACCTAGCAACCCCAGATTACTGCATTTTAACCTTTACATTTTGTTCATACACCAAAGTTTACACACAACTGACTGGGAACAACCAACATTTTTTAACACACTTCTGTTTTCAATGTGTTTTATAACCATCTTTATTGTTCAAATTGACAACTTCCTTGCTGGGGACAAATTTTCTCTTGGCAAAGCCCACAGTCCTGTAAGATCTGTGAGCGCTTTTTCTTTTACTTGGTAAAGTAATTTTCATTTTTCAGCTTGAGCCAGTATTTTCTTCACAAATGCAAATTACAAGATGATTCTATCATTTGTCCCCAACATTGAATGATTTCATATTATTTTTTCTCCACTTGTAATTAATTTTAAAATTTTACGTATGTTTCATAAAGCCAGAATTTTAAGCTATTGATTTGTGTTTTGTGATGTCATTATACAAATGTGCACTTTCTATGCTTGTTTACATGGTACATTGCTATTATATTATGTCATAGTACTGCTTTGGAAAATTGCTGCAAGTAGTCAAATGTACCACTAGGTACATCACTTTGTGTTTTTTACATTAATAGGTCGATTAATAGGTCTCCTGTAATAATATAGAGATAAAGCAAATGATAATGTTTGCTTTAGAAGAATTGTGGTAATAAGGTGACCTTTGGGCTATGTTCACACTATGTAAAAAATAAAATAAGAAAGGTGTCTTTTTTGCTATTTAAAAAGACGTCCTTTATTGCTGCATTTTAATTGACCTTAATGCAATGCACTGAAGTCAATGGGATGACGGAGTGCACATAGTTTATTAAATGACGGATGTTGTCTGTGCAGACGTCAAAATAATGATCATGACAATTATTTTTAGATGACCTTTGCAAAGATTTTTCAGTTGTTCACGCAGTCTTTCTTTTTTCACCGTCCGTTCACCGCCTTTACTATTAAATTCAATGGACTTTTCAATTAAAGACACACCCCAAAGGCCAATCATTCCACCTGAACTGCAATACTGTACCAACAGAAGTCATTGAACTGACAGGTGGCCAAACAGCGAAATGACGGACGTCATTTTTTCTTTTCAAAAACGGAGAGGAAAAACATTGTGGGAACATAGCCTTAGGCTGCTTGTCCTTTTTGCGCCTTCTAGCGAGCACTTATTCAGTCATGAGTTCAAATAAATTATGATGTCTTGGTTTTTGAAGACTCGTTGCTATTTAAAAGGCTGATTTAACCAATCAACCATGGCAACCAGTCTGTTCAGAGTTGGTTTGGTTCTATGTTCATAGCCAAGAAAGAAACAAGTCCGTAGCAGTCATGCCATTCACCATCTGCATTATTAAATTTTTCTAAAAGGTTTTAGGATTAAGTGAAAATCTTCTAAAAGAGGGCAAAAATGTAAAACCAACTTTAGCTCAAAAAAACTTTAGATCTGTTCATGAGCGTTATTCCCATTCAGAGCATAAAAAGAAGCTAGATTGTATGTAGTTACAGTCATTGGTGCGACCGGTAATTTCTCTGCTACATGTGCACTAAAAACTTAAATGGCCTCGGAAATGGACATCAGATTAATGATGCCGTTCAGTCGCTTTAATAGTAAATTAACAGCTACAATTTCTACTGTGTTACAGAAGTTATCTTTTATAAGCTGCCTTTTGTTTCAAATAGGTAGACTGTCTTAGATCTAAGAGCAGGTTTTGATCGTTGCCTTCTATACCACGTATTAGCCTGTGTAATGTATTTCATTTGCATAGCAGCATGCAGGCAGTGGTGGAGATGGTTGGGCTCGTGAATTATGGGGACGTTGTAAATCTTTAACTTTGAATAAGTGTTTTGCATAATTAAAACTAAGTTCACGAGGTCAGTGGACAAAGACCAATGAAGGATTCCGACTTTGGCATCAAAATTCAAATAGGAACTAAAGGAGCCTCTGTGTTTCCTACAATGTATACAGAAACTTTGTGATCTGTACATGTGCTAGGTTAGGTAATTGCCGGTTTGGAACATCATTATTAATCTACACTAAAAGAAAAAGAACAATAAAAAAAACATAGAGGAAGATGTATCATCTGCACAATTTTATGGAGCAGGTGGTACATTTTTTATGGGCTGTGCAAAATTTTACAGCTAAGCCAAAATTATAATTAGGCGCATGTGCTTTGATAAGTTTTGCGGAATTTCTTTGCGCACTTTTTTGCCTAAAAAAATTTAGCTAAAAGAAAACTACACAAGGGTAGAAGTGGATCATGCAATTTTTTTTGTGCAAAAACTAAAAAATCACGAATGTTAAATCTCACTAACACAGTAGGTAATAAAAAAAAAAAACGTCCCCTCCAAGCATAAAAAAATTAAAAAAATAATATTAGTATTAGCCAAAGTAATAGTGCGAACCCAATGATGTATGTGCCCCATAATTTTCTAGCATTTTTTTCATTTTAAAATGAGGAAGTTCTTCAATTTTTAAAAACGAACCTAGAAGACAGCAAACACTTTTGTACACTGAATGCTCTCAAGGATTGTGTCAATCATTTTTTAATGGTACAAGCTTTTTTTATATTTTAAACAATTTATAGAACATTTCTTCCATTCCATTGTTGCTAAAAGGGTTCTGAGACTTGATATATTGATATTGGTATATTGATGGCCTACCCATAGCATAGGCCATTAATATCACATGAGGGGGGTCAGACTCCTGGCACCACACCAACCAGCTGATCAGTCTTTAAATATGGTAGCCAGAGTACCTAATTTTTCCCCACAACCCATTCACTTCAATGTGCTGTACTGGGTACAGCTGCCGCTACCAAATATATAGAGGTGCCCCTAGTAGGAAGTAAAAAAAGCCTCAGCAATTTTACAAGTGCCACATTCCCTTGAATCAGGTAATCGCCATGTATTGATGGCATATCCTAAGAGTTGGTTAGTTGAACATGGCAGCATCGGTCAACCACAGCTCCTGAGTGCATTTCCACTGTTCGGCTATGTTCACACGCTGTACAAACAACGGCCATTGTTCAACACTACCTACGGCTGGAACTAATGATCACAATCTTTAATTCTGGCTGGCCGTAGGTAATAATAAACAACGGCTGTTGACAGTGGAACTTCATTGTTTGCACAGCGTGTGAACATAGCTTTACAGCACTGTATCATTTATTGCACCCTATTTAGCCAATTGGTATTATACAATGCAATGGCTAATATAATATGTTATTATATCGAGGGATATATTCTTCCTATATGACAACATCACATTCTTATACACAGCAGATTTGCTATTAATACTATGCCTAGTCTAAAGCCAAATAAATAACTGATGCCTGCTGTCAGGGAGATCGCTTTCCAATATCAGATATGCAATTGTGTCACAACTGAATGCTCTGTAGCAAGGCATTCACTTTTTCTAAGGATCTGGTCATCTCAAACATGTTTCCGGCATAGTGGAATCTTTTTTTTCTGCCCATATGGCTTTACTTACTGTGAAAATGCATTGGTTATAGTCATCTTATCATACAAAGACATGCAGGAAAAAACTTTAGATAGTAGTATTGCTAATCACAAATCTTTGGAAGCATTGCAATGTAACATTTTTACTGACAGAGGATGTAAGCTGGCACTGCTGTTCACTGCCCAACGGTTGCATACACTTAATCCAGTTTTCCTGGTAGCGATATATAATGTGAGTGTGTAGTGGTGGTCATCTTTGTAAGTCGATTGTCCATAAATATTGTTCATTCGTAACGAACAAGAATAAGCAGCACTTGCCAATTTGTGGTTTAATAATTCTCCTTTATTCTATAATTCAGCCTAATGCTTGCTGTGTGGGAGGGACAGCTGTTTTGCAGGTAAACTCGCTTCCTCTGACTGTAGGAAGAGTGTTTAACCACAAAACAGCTGTCCCGCTCACACAGTACGCTTCTGTCATCTGTTTATACTGGTATGAGGCTGAATTATGGAATAAAGGAGAATTACTGAACTGCAAATTGGTGAGTGCCGCTTATTCTTTTTCTTTGCAAATGTGCAATTTAAAATGGTATTGTCCTATATAACAAGGAAGTTGGGGAAACTATATTGGCTTCTCTCCATACATTACTGCAGTGTACCCAAAACTTAACCATACCCCAATATTGATTAACTTCACATGTCAAGGTGGTTATGCACTTCCTCCATGATCATGAGCTAAAGGAAAACATAGTAGTCAAACCACTAAATCCTACATATTACAAGTCAACCCTAGCCCAATCATCAAATCACAATAAATTATTGAACTTTTAAGGCTCCCTTTTGTGTTGTAGAATAACAGTGTAACCAAATTCAAGCTATTAATGTACATGGCATATTCTCTTGTTGGATTAATTTGTGCTTTCCAGATAGATAGATAGATAGATAGATAGATAGATAGATAGATAGGAGATAGAAAGATAGATGGAAAGATAGATAGGAGATAGATAGATGGAAAGATAGATAGATAGATAGATAGATAGATAGATAGGAGATAGATAGATAGATAGATAGATAGATAGATAGATAGGAGATAGATAGATAGGAGATAGATAGATAGATAGATAGATAGATAGATAGATAGATAGAAAGAAATATAGGAGATAGATAGATAGATAGATAGATAGATAGATAGATAGATAGATAGAATGAATATATATTACCTGGCTTGTTTGATTGCTATGCCTCACGGATTTCACAATTACTTTGTGATAAGGTCCAGCCATTCCCAGGATCTAACATTCTTAAACTGATGGTAAATTCCTGCAAAAAAAGGACACAAGGGGTTACTCTGTTCTTATACAGAGAACAGTTACATACACTATAATAATCACGAATCTTCAAAACACTGTAAAGACATTTTATTCCTTCATATATAGGTCAAGATGACTCATTTTGTCATCATTTTGTATCATTTTCAGGAAACAATTGAAATAGTTTTTTTTTTTTGTTTTGTTTTGTTTTTTGCAAAATATATTCTAGCAATAATACTACTGCCGTAGTGCTGCTCTTGATGAAAGTTAATGTGGGCATACTCTATGGGACAAGAATATTCCCAAGGCTACCCCTTCTGCCCCCCCCCCCCCCAGCTTAAAAAAACATGGACTGTTTAATGCCTCTGTGAATAGAGTATAGATCCTCACTGTTTAGAAATTCAACTCCCCTATGATGAAGCTTCCTGATCACAGAGTCCAAAGGGAACAATTCAGGTAATAGGTTTGAGGGAATAGCTGATGAGGCAATCCCCCAGGAATGACTTTCCATAATATGATTTTTTGAAGTTGTGACTTTTTGATGCCATGTTTCGGTGAATGGAAATAGTTGATACATATAAGATATAGTAGCAAGTGTTTTCACAGAGCAATCTTTCCATTGGTAGCCACATCTAGCATTGTAGCCATATCCATTTATTACAGCAGTGGACACAAGATGGCAGATTGTGTCAAAACACTGAATAAAAAAACCTAGCATGCAGGATATTTGTCCTGTGAAATGGTATGTTCACACTGAGGAATCCGGGCAAAGTGCCTGCCCCGGATTCCGCCACTTGCCTTCACTCGCGTCCGCGCACATCTCTGCCTGTGCCATGGACCGCATTCTATGGTCAGACGGATTACACTGTCCGCCCAAAGAATGAACAGGTTCATTCTTTGGGCAGACGGCAGAATCCACCTGTGCATAGAATGTAGTCTATGGCACAGGCGGAGATGCATGCAGCCGTGAGCGAGGGCGAGCTGCGGAATCCACGGCGGGTAATCCAACAGATGAATGGAAAAAAAACAGTAGAGATGTGAACCCAGCCTTAGGTAATAAGGATGAGTTTTGATTGGAGTGGAGGTTAAAATGCTCCCCATTATCCATCAAAAGTATATGGAACTAGCTCCCTACCCGTGAATTATGTATTTCTTAATGTATGAGTGAATGTTAAATAAAGGAGAACTACATTAAGACTTCATTGCAATCATATTATTTTTCTCAGCATTATATATAGTATTGTACTGCAAGACAAAAGAGACCAAGCAGTAGTAGCAGAAAGGTAGACAAAGCATGAAAGTAATGACCAAAGCAATTACCATACTAATCCGTAGCATGTAACCTACTCATATGCATACATGACTAGTGTACTAATGTCGCTGACTGTCAAGTTCTGGCATGGCTTCATCTTCTTGTACCCACTTTTAATAATTGCTCTTCCTATTGGTATTTAGTAAATGACTAACTTGCAATCAAGAAAACTGGCATTTCTATAGGGCAACTTCTACGTAATCTACGTGCTATAGAGATTGATGCTGCTTGTATGCTCATTGTTTGCTCCTTCCAGAGATAAATGGAGACCAAACAATGTCAGACTGGACTCTCCAGAGAAAACAAGTCCGGGGCCAGGACTCCATATGTTCACATCCAATTTTAATTGCATCATAATTATAGATGAGCGAACCTGGAGCACGCTCGAGTCCATCCGAACCCGAACGTTCAGCATTTGATTAGCGGTGGCTGCTGAATTTGGATAAAGCTGTAAGGTTGTCTGGAAAACATGGATACAGCCAATGACTATATCCATGTTTTCCAAATAGCCTTAGGGCTTTATCCAACTTCAGCAGCCACCGCTAATCAAATGCCGAATGCTTGGGTTCGGATGAACTCGAGCATGCTTGAGGTTCGCTCATCTCTAATCATAATCTATTATTAGCAATAAACTGGTAGGACACATCACCAACAATGTCTAATTTATGTCTGAATAAACTCATAAGAAAAAGACCCTTGTGAGAAGTGACTGTCTCAACAGTCAGCTCCAAATATCTCCTGAACCTTTGGGGCCCATTATTGTCTCAAAGCCTGGGCCACTGGAGGATCCTCTATTACTATGGTAGGTGATTTGGCCTTGCAATATAAATATATGCTTTTATATCTCACCAATGATTTTCAAATGCTTCTTTCCAGACTAGGTTCCAATATTTCCTCAACCTTTCATCTGAAATGAGAATAAAAACAATACATAAAAACATAATACAGTTAAAAAAAAATAAAGAGTTATGTTTAACAGTGTATGAGAAAGACACCTTACCACAACGAACATATATAAGTGAAGTTATTCCGTCAAACTATAGGAAAATTTCCCGGCACTCGCCCTTGTAGCTTGCAATTAGGTTTTATTCCATATGGAAGTGCCCGTAACAAACAGCAGACTGCTGTTTGTTACGTGCACCTCCATATAGAATAAAACTTAATTGCAAACTACAAGGGTGAGTGCCGGGAAATGTTTCCTATTTGCTGTATATTATCGTCCATGAGCACCACATCCCGACTTGTTTTGTGCATTCTGTCAAACTATAAATACATGGCCTAATGCCAAAAAAACAAAGCCCTGCCCGATCAGATTCTAACCTCTCTTTTTCATAGCAGAGTTGAAAACTAAAGAAGACGCCTGACTCTTTGCTGCAGTCAACACTGACAATTTTTGTAAGAACTATTTTTTATGCATATTCGCTGTCTTCTAAACTCTTCTAGTAAAGCTCCACCTTGGTGCTATGGTAAAAATAACCTTTGCAGGTCCCAACTGCAGCAAACAGGTGTCCCTCCCCGCCACAATCTGGATTCTGTACATGGAAGAAAGAGAGAAAGGTTGTTCCAACATCTTCTCTGCTCCCTCCAATCATAGAATATGTAGAATCTACAGCTATATTCTACCCAAAACATTATACTGAAACATTATATCGTGAGGAGCTTTATTATCCAATACTTACCTGGTCCTTCACTCTGGGAAGTTGTAGCAATCCTAGTGAGATGGATATTTCAGGAATCACTGTAGTCAGAGCTTTATTTCACTAAACTCCTGAAAAGCACAATAAAAAGGTTCCAGTAGCATAAATGACAGATAAGTGTTAATAATTATTTCCAGGTTATCAGGATACAAGAATCCAAGCCGCACAGCTAATTCATCGAATAAACCTGAGTCCTGACTTTTCCTAATGATGATATTCTGCTGACATGTAACCACTTTAGAATCTACCGTTAATGATTTTTGCATCATTAAAGAATGTCTGTAATAATAATATTGTCTATACAATTTAGCCAAGTAAGAAATACCAAACAATATAAAATACACTGTACATCAATGATTTTTCATTCACACCTAATATCTGACCGCTCTGCCATGCGTGGATGCATAAGAATAAACAGAATGATATTGTTTTTCGATAGAACAATTATTGGTGATCACTTTATGCTGGGGGACCATGTTCATTAATGAATCAAATAAACAGTGAAAATTGTGTGGCCTTTATGGCTAGAAGATTATGCAAGCCAAGGAGGTAGGTACTAAAGTAGTATTGGCTAACCTTGACACTCCAGCTGTTGCAAAACTACAATTCCCATCATGCCTGAGCAACCAAAGATATGGCTTTGGCTGCCCAGGTATGATGGGAATTGAGGTTTGCAACAGCTGGAGTGTCAAGGTTAGCCATCACTGTACTAAAGGAAAGCTTGTGCCAGTCAGCATCAGTTACCATTACTTTTTAGGTTATGTTCACACACCGTCAAAATGATGCCTGTTTTTAATGGATGGTCATCATTGAACGGTCAATAGCCAATATTTTATAACAATGGCCGTCATTTGTGTAATACCAGCCGTTGTTATAAAATAACGGCCATTATTTGCCAATGAATGGCGGCCGTCCAATAAAAACAGCTGGCATGTTCACGATATGTGTGAACATAGCCCAGATCTACAGTATTACTGGTTGATTTATTCTGTTTCTAATGGAAAAAAAGATCAAGACAAATCTTTTAATAAAAAATAAAAAAAAAACTCAGCCTGCCCCCCTTGCACCCCCAAACACACCTAGAACCATACTAAATATGTCAACTAAGTAAATGTATGAAAAACATAAATCACTACACTAGTACCGCTACACATGCATTTATTCACAAACAATATACACATATACATGTGCATTGCATACACAGAAAAAATATATTAAACACAATACATATACTGTACACATATCAAACACATATACATACATACCACACAAATCTAAAAAACAAATATGCTTGTGTACATAATATATACACATATATACACTTACAGTATATACTCATTACACTTGCAACTTACACATACAGACTGCTCCTGCAAAGCTCTAGCGAGCCACACCTGTGTGCTTTTCTTGAGTTGCTCTCTCAACACTCTTTACCCCTCTTTTTTCTTTCACTTTGCACCTTTGTCACTAATAGTACAGTAATGCTATGATGAGTGCTGGTAGTGTGCAGTGTCTGTATAAGTGATCTGTGGAGGTGTTAGACCTAAGACTCTCCCCAATCTAATATGAATAGACTATCCTAAGGATAAACCATCAGTGTTATGTCTGGATGACCCCTTGAAGGATCAGGGCTCCATAATACCGGTGATGGCACAGGGGCGAGGAAGTGTCCTGTCTGCTCCATCCCCTCACCTATACTCCTGCTCTGCAGCCCTATGTAAGAATAAAGAGCAGGGTAGGTGGCAGCCTGGTAGCTCAGTTGTTAGCACTGTGCTTTGCATTACTAGGGTCCCAGTTTCCAATCTGACCAAGGATAACATCTGCGCCCTCTCCTTGAGTTTCTTGGGTTTCCTTCCTATGATCACAGAGTTGACCAGTCAAGTAGTCCTGTAATTCCAACCATATACCAGAATGGGTGGAAGAATTGTACTACTTCTGTCATATGGTTTCCTCCAGGTTCTTCAGTTCTCCCTACACAGTGCACCAAAACCATACTGACTGGCTAATTTGGAATTTAGATTGAAAGTCAAAAAGAGACATTAAAGGAGGAGATTTGTGAAGCTGTCCTGTGGTGGTCATAGATAAGGCAGTAATGGCTGTATGTGGCAGTATGTGGCTGCCGCAAGCATTCATTGTTGCAGCTGGTACCTGGGTAGCTGGTTTAAGCAATGTAAGGCCCTGCTATCGGGGAGTTTCAAATGCTAGTGGCTCAAGATACCCCAATATTTGCAGCCCGTGCCTGGGCTTCATCCTGCATAACCCAGCAACCCCAGGTGTGGGCTGCAATGACTAATGCATGCCAAGGCTGCCCGCCATTACCGCCACATCAAAGAGTGCTCTTATATAAAGATTCTCTTTGTTGCCCATAGGAACCAATCAGAACTCAGCTTTCATTTCTCATATTGCTCTGGTAAAATGAAAGCTAAGCTGTGATTGGTTGCTATGGGCCCAGTCATGGTCGTTAATATTGGGTTACTAGTGTTCTAGTGAGGGCTTTTCATTGCTTAAACCAGCAACCCCAGGTGCCAGCTGCAATGATGACCAGCCACATGCTATTACCGCTGTATCTAAGACCACCATAAGACATCTTCACAAGTCTGACATAAAGCAAACGGACTATAAGGGGTGTGGCTTAGTGGCAAGTGGGCGTGACTTGAACAAGCAGAGGGGATGCTAATTCAGTCTCATTCTACATTGTTTCTGGTGTAAAATGCCCCACACTTGATTTTAAAAGTGGTGTAGGCTCATTGCGGCATATTTTTAAAGCACCCGCACCTTAAGGCTATGTTCACACTATGTAAAACTACGGCCGTAGCTCTCGCCGAGTTAAACATAGCCTTATTTTCAATGGGATCCCGGCCGGAGCATACATACATCGCATGTGCTCCGGCCGGGATCCCATGTGGCGCTGGAAAAAACTGACATGTCAGCGAAAAAACTGACATTCAGTGAATTCCGGCCGCAGAAAGACCTGTCAGTTCACACAGTGAAGCAAGCGGCTCTGGCCGCTTGCTTCACTGTGGGCTTTGGGAAGCTCTAATGCGGGCATGCGCTGATGGAAAGATCCGGGTTAAGACCGGCCGTTCCGTGACCTGGCCGGGGTCACAGAATGGCCGGGTGTTCACGTAATGTGAACATAGCCTAATTCTGTGTATTTTAAATCTTGCTCACTAACAGAGCATTGGCTTCAATTGTGTGCATTCTGCACCTACTTTTCATAGTAAATATGCCTTTTTTGGGCCAACCAAACCTGTAGATGTACCCACAGGTATCTAGATCAATTGATACACAACAATATACATCAATTCATGGCTAAGGGTAAAACAATACAATCTACTATCTTATAAATACAATACCAGAAAAAAAATTCATTTCAACCTGATTGTATAAGACAGCATACATTACAACGAGGTGTGGTGCCAAGCGGGTCACTACATCTATGCTAATTGGGGAGCCTACTTGCTTCAAGCACTTCTCTGTCCCACTTTGATGGAGACCATATTTGCCTAATGAAATGAAGAAATACTAAATTCAATTTTCTGTGAAGGTCTGTAGAAATATGCTGCACATCACCCAAGGATTTCTGTGACATATTAAGAACAAGTCGCTCAGGCAGCACATGCATATATTTCAATTGCTTAGGGCAAGTTTTTATAAATTAGCTTTTCTTATATTGCTCTATAGTCCAAGGCTACCATGTTATGCTAATAGAATAATAGCTGACCATTCACCCAACCCCATGTCACAACTTTATAATATTTGTAGGCCTCAGCTTATGGCAGATCAATTAAATGGACAGAAGTTGTATGTCTTAATATTCTTTTCTTGTCGGCCTTAGATTCACAATTTTTTGTTAGAAAAGTTCCCCCAACAATTAACTATTTATAGGCTGTCCCTATGGTGGCGTCCCTACCAGTCAGCAGTAATACAGTATGTATCCTGCATTATTCATTACCATTACACAACATACAATACACAATACAATTATAATGTTACTAAAGTTATATAGTGAGTTAGGTTTTACAACCTTTGCACAATTAAAACACATGAACATTGAAGATCATCTGGTGATTTGTATAATGCACTACAATATTTCTGTGGAAAACTGAAAGGGAGACTGTTAGGCCCCTGACTGGTATAATAACATATCAGCACCCCTCAACCACAACACTAGAGGAAAACTGAGGTGGGTTTCTCACTCTGTTTAACCCCTTAGATGCTGCTGTGTCACTATTGACTGTGGTTTTTAAGGGATAAATAGCTGGGGTCAGAGTGATCTTTAATTCTGGTCATTGCAACCACGTGTCAGATGTAATATATTGCTGCCGGTGGCATGGGCTCTCCACGATAAATATATATAGTATGGCAGGTGGCACAAGTGGAATAAAATAAGAGCAGAAAATATTTCCATATTTCTGTACTTTAAGGATCTTAAAGTCTCAGTATTTTTCTCCAGAAGCAGTGACACCTTTGTCCATGCTTTATGTCTGATACTGCAGATTTCACATAGCTGAACTGTATTACCAACACAACCAATGAGTAAGACTGGCACTGTTCCTGATATAAAGAAACAGAGACTTTTCTTCTAGTGAAGCTACAGAGGTAGGGGTCTTTTACACAGGCTTATTATCGGCAAGGAGTATTGCTGGAAATGCTCCTCCGGCCAATAATCGACCTGTCTAAAAATGTCAGCAATAAGCCAAAGAGTGGGTAAACACCCACTCCTCGGCTGACAGTATCTTTTCTGCTGAGCCAATGACTCTATCCATGTATCGCCTATGGCTGTACCCATGTATCGCCTATGGCTGTACCCATTTATCGCCTATGGCTGTACCAATGTATCGCCTATGGCTGTACCCATGTATCGCCTATGGCTGTACCCATGTATCGCCTATGGCTGTACCCATGTATCACCTATGGCTGTACCCACGTATCAGCCTATGGCTGTTTCCATGTATCACCTATAGCTGTACCCATGTATCGCCTATGGCTATACCCATGTATCGCCTATGGCAGTACCAATGTATCGCCTATGGCTGTACCCCTGTATCGCCTATAGCTGTAACCATGTATCGCCTATGGCTGTTTCCATGTTTTTTTAGCCAGTTCTCGGCCTGCATCCACCTTATCGAGGCCACAGAATTCAAATGCCAGTAGTTTAGATTTGAGCGAATCTACATTTTTGGCAAGTTCACCCATCTCTATTCATTAGCCCTTATTTATTACTATGTTTGCACAAAAATTCTGCACACATTTTGACATGTTGCTAGACCATGTATTAAATTGATTTATGATTTGCCCTTTTAAGTAATTTTTAAAGGACAATTATGAAATAAGCAAGAAAGGGGTTTGGTTAGGAAAGTGTTGAGGAGTTGGGCATATATATTAATGTAGATGTATGAAATGAGTGCACAAAATTTTCAGTGGGTAATGCTTAGTAGTCAGCCCAGTAGACCCAGGAAGAAACCAATGGTTGTCTATTTAGTGAACCTAATGTTCTTCTGATACAGACTATTAATTTAAAAAAAAATGCAAAGTAAAAAAAAAAGCAAAAGCAATACATATGATACAGAATAATAAGTGCAAAAAAGTTATTATATTTTTTGTGTATACATTCCGTAAAAAAAAAAAATTAGGTATAAACACATCTGTAATAACGTGGAAAATGAGTTTATCCATTATTAGTTATTTATGGGAAATTCAATATAAAAAATAAATTACAAAACACAACCACCCCCTAAAAATGTATATAAATAACACAATAATAATAATAATTTGTATGTACCCCCAAACTCAGCCAAAAATACGCTTTCTGTGATATAAAACAAGCAGGGTGCAGTTTTAGAAGCTGACTGCCAGTCAAGCAGAGTTAGGGAAGGGAGAAGGAGCTAGGACGCATCACAGCCCTCAGCAGATCAGGAGCTTGGGAAAGACTCCTTTACACTTGGGCACTGAAAAATAAAAGGAGTTTCTCTGCCATGGCGGTACAGATGAATATATGAAAGGTGTCAAGTGTCTCCTTGCCCTATCAGCTATCTAACACTGTCAGCAGTGTGAATGCCGTTTTACTGCATATTTGTGACATATATGCATGAAAAAAAATGACATGTAGAACCCCCCTAATAAGGTATATTGAGTCTGAGTGCCTACAGGAGCATGAGCCGCAAATATGGCCCTTGAGGGAAAGACGGTGTGTTATGACCATTACCTACTGTGACGGGTTAATCCTGTTATCTATATATAGGTGTTACCTTTCAATGTAATCCTGCCGGTGATGATAATGATCAGACTACTGAGAAGGATTCTTTACAAAGGTGTCCGCATAGTAATGAGGCTTTGCGGCCAGTGTAAAAACTACTAGACTTATTCTTTACTACAGATATTGACAGAAAAAAATTACCCATAAATATTATATTTACCTTACAAATTTAACATAAACAATTGTTTTCAGACAATATAATCCCTTTAAGTGTTTTGCCTTTCAGAGCTATCTAATTTATGGTTTCTGACTTTAAAATCCCACACCTGTATTGGGATTGTAATACATGCCGACAGCAACTTTGTTCATTCTTGCACTTGTACTATGTGCCGGAGGCTCATGGAGGGTGGGATCAGAGGTCATTTACAGAGCATGAAAAGTTCTCGGCTTGCAATTTGAGGTCTGGTTATCATCATCTCACTCATGTCTCATTGTGGATTTGTTGTGTGTATCGACTATTTATTATGCAGACCAGTAACCAGTACTGATGATGGTATTAGCATTTATTATAAAGCCCATTGGCGTTGAGATTAGTCTTCTTACAACCAAAAATTCACCAACACAGGACTACCAGTTGTGAGAGTATAATGGTTTCCACTCTCTAAATTTATTATAACTTCTAAGCTGCCCATTGTTTGATCTAGTCACATGACCCGAGTGATAATGTCATTGATCATTGGGAACAGATTCAGTATAATTCATAGTTTATAAATGTAAGTGTGTGTGTTCCCTCAGGGCTTATGAGTTAGTTGGTGGTCTCACTATGTGATTGACACATAACTGTGTATCCATTCTCAGACAATGAAGACTGCCAATCATTGCATGAGACCGCCCACTGGACTATCAATCTTTTTAGCTGGGGGTTGCTGTATAACATCCTGTAGATCTTCCAACATGACAACGTTGCAACCCAAAACACAAGAACTGATCAATTGCTTATTTTGGCATCAATTTGTGCTTATATTTCTTGTTACATCAGTCACCAGCAAGCATTTATTCTTTGGGTTGTAAAGAGTAGCTCTATGTCCCGAAATGATCGTTTAGTAGTAGACTCTATGTAAACCTTACATTGGGGAGAGCATGTCTATGCACAAAAGTTGGGGCATGCACTACCGAATGTAATGAATAAACGGGTAATTATTAGTAACTAGTAATTATTAATGAACATTTTTTGTATTATTTCTAATTTTGGTGTGCTCCTTCATATTACATACCCCTGTCTCTCTTTTTTGGTGTTGGGGAGAACATGTCATGGCTACAGTAAATACTAATGGGTTTAAGCTTTAAGGCTCCCATATAGTATTTCGGTCAATGTTTTTAGCCAAAACCAAGAATCAAACCAACAAAGAAGAATTTTAATAGATATAGTTAAACCTTTTTCAGTGTTTTTGACCCATTCCTGGTTTTGGTTATGTGTAAACAAAGCCTCAAACTTATATGTAATAACTGTATAATGATGTATTCATTTATAACAAAAATGTCAATGTACAACTGTACTCTGCTTAAAAGGGGTTATCTGATGTTTTTTTGTTTCCAAATCATATACATTTGTAGATTGCTTCTATTTAAAAAATCTCAAGTCTTCCAGTCCTTATCAGCTGCTGGATGCCCTACAGGAAGTGGAGTTTACTTTCCTGTCTAGCACCGTGCTCTCTGCTGCCACCTCTGTCCATGACAGGAACTGTCCAGAGCAGTAGCAAATCTAATTTACAAATCTATATGTTGCAGTGAAATGATAGAATCAGGGATTTAATCAAATCACTAAGGTATTTGATCAAATCCTGGGAAATTATGAAATGACCGCGCCGTTCCATCATTTCCCCAGGGAATTGATCAAATCACTGACCCCTTTCAGGGAAATGATGGAATGAACTCTATCATTTCCCCCTGCAACATAGAATTCGCTTACCGTATCGCCTCTCTGCTCCCCCCGGCTTGTCCGCTCTGCTCCCCGTCCACCTCCGCCGCCTCTCTGCTTCCCGTTCCGCTTGTTTCCCCTGCTACACACCTCCTGCTCAACCAGCCTGTCCGTTCCACTCCCCATCCGCTCCGCCAAACACAGAGCCGGGCGACTCCTCAATCGTTCATTACGTCATTTCCCTGAAAGGGGTCAGGCATTTGATCAAATCCCTGGATTCTATCACTTCACTTCAACATATATAACTTTCTGTACCAGCTGATTTGAAGAAAAAAAAAAACTTCACCAGAGTTCACTTTTAAGAACTGATGTAAATTATAGGTCATGTGTACTGTATTGCACCCTGCAGGGCCGGTTCTGGGGTCTCTGCCGCCCCCGAGTGATGGCCGGCATCGCCCCCTCCGACGCCGCAGCCGGCCCGCGCTCTCCACTGTCTCCACATCCCGTCAGGTCCCGCGACGTCACCCTGCAGCTGTCACGGACCTCCAGGCTGTTGTGAGTGAGTGGGGTGATCGGGTCCCGCGGGGCGGACCCGCATGACCCGATCACCCCAGCACGTCCCCCACCGATCCCGGGCACTCACCACAGCCTGGAGGTCCGTGACAGCTGCAGGGTGACGTCGCGGGACCTGACAGGATGTGGAGAGCGCGGGCGACGGGACAGGTGAGCGGCCGCTGTCATTTTTGTTAAGTGATACTTAACAAAAATGACAGCAGGGGGGACATAATGCCGCCCCCCTGCCGGACCGCAAAATATGCCGCCTGAGGCGGAAGGCTCATTCCGCCTCATGGCAGAAGCGGGCCTGGCACCCTGTCACACTAAATGTGCAGTACAAATTGTTAAAGTCATAGGAGATTTATTAAACTGGTGTAAAGTAGAATTGTCTTAGTTTCCCCTAGCAACCAATCAGATTCCACTTTCTGTGAGGAATGAAAGGTGGAGGCTGATTGGTTGCTAGGGGCAACTAAGACAATTCTACTTTACACCAGTTTGATAAATCTCCCCCATAGTATGAATAATAATTTGTTCCAATCTTATTTCTTTTTAATTATTGATAACTATTGTGAGATTTATGTGACTAAAACCTTGGTCAGAAGAAGAATAGGATTAGTTTCAAATTTGACTCACTTGTTACTGGTTAAGCACAATGCTTATCCCATGTAGTCCCCTATCAAAGGAAAATATACATGTCCAGCAATGACTGTAATGTGGGGTATGCTGGGGCAAACCTTGCACCCATAGACAACTTTTTATCTGCCTAATGCATTTATATTGTAATAAAACAATTACAAATAAACAAGTACAAAGAGTATTTATAAAATGACTGTACAGAGTGTTTAGTATTATAACTAATGACAGCCCATAAATATTTGAGGGAATAAAACACATGTATAATCTGACATGTGCATATTACAGGAATATGGTGATTCATTTTCCTGCTATTGTGGGTTTGTCTAGTTGCCGCATCCCCCTGTTACATCTGTATGCAGTATGTGTGCACCAGCATGGTGACCTCCCTGTGATTGTAAGCAAGCCTTGAAGTTTATATGGGCCAATTGGTTCTTAATCGTCATCATATCCTTTGATTCCGAATTATGTTCCCATTTACAATATGCGTGAGTATTTCCATGTTCTCATATTTTATTCATTTCCTTCTCTGGACTTCCATTAGCCCTTTCCCTTTCTTTTTTTTTGTTGTACTGAAAAACATCCAGTCAAATTGAAATGTATTATTCCTCTCCTTCAGAAGCTCTCAGACAACAAAATTAATAGAAGCACCAGTGATTTATTCCTCAACAATGTATGTACATTAATGTAAAATTATTTCTTTCTGCAGATCCCACAATTGTGTAGTGGCTTGTCATTCTCTATTAGTGCACTTATATAATTCTAATTATATGCAGAAGAACAATATCTATAATTGTTCCTGTTCTGTTCATCATCAGCGAATAGGTACAAAACACATTTATACTCATTTATCCTAGAGAACAAAAGAATGTTAAACTATTATTATTATTATTATTATTATTATTATTGTTGTTGTTTTTGCTTTTGATATTTTTAGTACTTTAGAAATATTATCGCTCTGGATACTTGCTAAGCTACTTAAATACATTCGTTCGGATCATATGTTTGCCCTCAACTACCTCTTCAATTGTAATATACACCCTTGCTCTGATTATTATTATTATTATTATTATTATTATTATTATTATTATTATTATTATTATTTTTAATATCTTTAACTTCAATAAAACATTGAAATAAAAATTTTTTCAATATAATCGATTATTATTGGATTTACTTCTTACTTTTATACCTGTCTATATACCAAGGGAAAATACTGATATTATCTAATCCAAAATTGAAAAGGTTACGCAATAAAATAAAACTTAGTAAACTATTCTCTATTGTTTTATATATAAGACAACTATCTAATTTCATACATAAAGTTGGTAGGAAAAGAATTTCTTAGTTTAGTATTGTAAATTCTATCGGGTAGCGGGATCTATAAAACATGACTGAACTCAGCGTCTGCACAAACATCAGGAATAGCATTCTAAAAACATTTACATATAACAAATACATTTAGGTTAGTATGAGGGCAACAAAAAGCACAAGTGTATCTTTTAGTGTTGCTATGTTCGCACATTGGCAATACAGGTGAAAATGACATCAATATACCCATGTGTGTCACTGCTTGTTTGCCAGGTTTACCATGTGTATAATTGAAGAAATGTTTCCTATTCTAAATGTAGTTCTTCCCCATTGCTTTAGCAGAAAAGAAGCAAGTAATCTGCAGGACAGGGAATTTATTTACTGTATATATACTTTTATATTACATTTTTCAATCCAAAGAAACTCCGTTTTGAACCAACAAACTTTCTATGGACCTAGGAACTATCTCTGTTCTCTCTTTAGTCTTTTTTTCTTTATTGAAGACTTAGAGGATCTTCACCTAGTCTATATATTCTATTATTTATGTTACTATAGTTTCCTATAGTTTAGGCAGGTGAGATAACTTTCCCTTTCAAAAGTTTTAACCAACTGATAACATTGTAAGTAGTATTTGGATCAGTATCTACAAGCCAAATCCAGGAGTGGGTCCAAAATATGAGAGGTAACTCTTTTTATTAGATATTTCCACTCTTGTTGTCTTACAAATACTGATACAAAATACTGACTTCTGAAAGTAGCCATAGTCTCGAGCTCCATAAAGACTGTAGCGCAACTTTACACGTTTAACTCTTTAGTGACCACTCCAGCTCAGAGGAGGACAATAAGCTCTACTGAATTCATTTGGCCTCTAGCTATGACTCTACTATAAATCTGACTGACAATAGGGTTTCTCCTAATTTTCTTCACTGTAAAATTCCAACCTCAAAACAACGTCGTACAACAATTGCCCAAGGATTCATCAGGTAAAAATGGATATGTTTCTATAGGTACAGCTTCATGTCCCTACATGACACATGAGTGATAACTCATGGTCATCTATGATCTTCTCTGTGGTGGGTTGACTTCACCACAATGACATCACTACATCCAGGCACTAGAGATGGACATACTTATCAAAAAGACGACAACTGTAAGTAGGAGGAGCACGTAAAAATTATTCTTCACAATTATTTAACATGCAAATAGGGAAGAAATTAAATGGGCTGCAATGTGAATATTATACTTCTATACTTCCAGAGCTTTTACAACGTACAAAAATCATTTGTTTTAGATTGTGAGCTCTTAGGAGCTGGGTATTCCTTCCTTTTGATTCACTGTCAATGAATGTATTTTTTTTTTAAAATAATCTCCAGCTTGAGCCTTGTTCACACACTATACAAATAATGGGAATTCTGCCATGAACGGCCGTTGTTTAACGCTGCCTACGGCAGGAAGTAATGGTCTTGATCATTCATTACGGCCATCGGTAGCATTAAACAATGGCCATTCAGGGCAGAACGGCAATTGTTTGTACAGCGTGTGAACATAGCCTAAAGGGGTACACCAGGCATGCAGAGGTTTTTTTCCTATTTTGCTTGCATAGAAAATAATAAACAACACATATTCACTAAACACGCTTCCACGGGGATTCCCTTGTGACATCTTTAGGTCCCCAATGGAACACTCTAGCCACTATTTCCAAGACAGACTCAAAGATATCATAGAGGGGCCCAATGAGAGCATGCATTTTAGGTGAGTTAGTTCCCAATGCTCGACTGATCAAATATTTTGTGCTACGCTAAAATATTTCACTATATCACCTCTCACTCTGTAAAAAGATGATGTGCCACAGACAGCAATATATTTCAATGGCCAGTGAACAATACAGGGATCGTTTGTGCGGCCCAACATTGTGATTGATCATGCCTTCTGAAGGTACTGCAAATAAGCTCTCTCTGATCAGCACTTGTTTGCTTCTGTAGACCGCTCTATATCAGGCCGCGCAAAAGAACCTTTACTTTGTATTTTCCATTGTGAAATATATTGTGGAATAAAGATAATTATTTTCTTCAACAAGATCATATTTAAGACAATAGTGTACAGTATGTAATGTGCAGTGTGTAATGTGCTGTATGTAATGTGCTGTATGTAATGTGCTGTATGTGATGTGCAGTGTGTAATGTGCAGTGTGTAATGTACAGTGTGTAATGTGCAGTATGTAATGTACACTGTGTAATATACAGTATGTAATGTACACTGTGTAATGTGCAGGGGTGTAATGTGCTGTATGTAATGTGCTGTATGTGATGTGCAGTGTGTAAGTGCAGTGTGTAATGTGCAGTGTGTAATGTGCAGTATGTAATGTGCAGTGTGTAATATGCAGTATGTAATGTACACTGTGTAATGTGCAGGGGTGTAATGTGCCGTATGTAATGTGCAGTATGTAATGTACACTGTGTAATATGCAGTATGTAATGTACACTGTGTAATGTGCAGGGGTGTAATGTGCCGTATGTAATGTGCAGTGTGTAATGTACACTGTGTAATATGCAGTATGTAATGTACACTGTGTAATGTGCCGTATGTAATGTGCAGGGTGTAATGTACACTGTGTAATATGCAGTATGTAATGTACACTGTGTAATGTGCAGGGGTGTAATGTGCCGTATGTAATGTGCAGTGTGTAATGTACACTGTGTAATATGCAGTATGTAATGTACACTGTGTAATGTGCCGTATGTAATGTGCAGGGTGTAATGTACACTGTGTAATATGCAGTATGTAATGTACACTGTGTAATGTGCAGGGGTGTAATGTGCCGTATGTAATGTGCAGTGTGTAATGTACACTGTGTAATATGCAGTATGTAATGTACACTGTGTAATGTGCAGTGTGTAATGTACACTGTGTAATATGCAGTATGTAATGTACACTGTGTAATGTGCAGGGGTGTAATGTGCCGTATGTAATGTGCAGGGTGTAATGTACACTGTGTAATATGCAGTATGTAATGTACACTGTGTAATGTGCAGGGGTGTAATGTGCCGTATGTAATGTGCAGGGTGTAATTTGCAGGGTATAATGTGAAGGGTGTGATGTGCTTGGGTTCACCTACTGAAAATAACTGTCCCTAAAAAGTATAATATAATTATGTACTAAAATACTGTGGCAGATTTACTATTGCAAACATGGTTTAATTCACAATAAATAAATAAATAATAACTTGTCCCACTTTTAGGTTTCTGAGCCACCTTTTAACAAGATTTAAAGCATAATGCATTTCCACAGCCTTAAACCCATGAGGGTTATATTATACTTACCACTCTGTTCTTTCAGCTTCACTATTGATACTTAGCCAATCATTGTGTAATGTGCCGTACATAATGTACTATTGCAAACATGGTGTAATTTGCAAGCAATAAAAGCATTCCTTGTGCCACATTTATTATGTTTTACACAAGTTTTGTGGCTTATTGAGAAGTGGATGTGGCTTCTGTGAAAGTGTGTGACAGAAGTATGACAAAAAAAAAAAGCCTTTCAATTTTGACAACTTATTCTGATTCTGTAATGTACGCCTACTAATAGTTAATATAAACTTAAACTTACACAATCTACAGATAAGACACATTTATCAGCCTGAACCACTGTGATATACTTCTAGGGGAGGGTTCACAGATGCTTCTAAGGGAGGGTTCACAGAGCTTAACAAAAAAAAATACTTTTTTGTTTTGTTTTTAAAGCCAAAGCCAGAAATGAATTCAAAAGTAATAAATATATATATATATAAAGTAAGAAACTATATTTTTCTGGATCCACTACTAATTTAGGCTAAAATAAAGTTGAAGTTATAGAAACCTACCAACTCCCAATTTTCTGTAATTTAGAGTAGTTTTAGTGTATTAAAGCTTATTGATTGAGCCATTCTTGGAAATAATGCACCAACTGGTGTGCCATGTTAGCCGTCCATACACTCATTACTTCTTTGGGACATTGTATCATTTTCTACAAAACCCATATTCAATACTCCCGTATCTCCTCTAACACATCTTCCTCAGCATTTCAACACTGGGCCTACAATAGACTTTAGCATGTCACTGTCATACAATTGAAGGAATACTTCACCTTTACTAAATCTTCAATCTAATACAATATTCAGATACCTAATTTTTCAAAAATTTCTAACATCCCTACTGAAAAATACTAGTCAATCTTTACCCCTCATCTCCTTCGGATTTTTCACCCATATTTGGTCTAAGTTTTATTTATGAACCAGTGTTCAACAGGCAAATATTTTTTAGATGCCACTTTTTATTAATCATCCTGTTTTGAGTATTTAGTCAAAGGTTCGCATAATCCGAGATTGGAGCTTAATTTATCATTTGCACAAACAGGTGCAGATCTACGTCTGGTCAGTACCAGGTGAATATGCTTGCGCAATTTTTGCATTTTTGTGACTTTTTCTGCGACTTTTAGATACTTAGATACATTCACTATGGCAGTGCTACATTTTTTTAAATCAGTCACAAGATAATAGAACAAAATATACACCAAACCCCATTAGAAAAGTCATGCAAATTAGACTCCTTAGTAAATGTCCCCATAATCTATTTTTACTGCTAAATGGGTGGAAGACTTTAATTGCAAATTACCTAACACCCAATGGCTGAAAATACGGGAGAATGCTGCTAAAAGTGTTTAATTCTCTTATGTTAGAATTTTCCTGTAAAGTATTATAACAATGGTATCCAGTTCCCAACAGGCTAGCCCACACAATTCCAATTATTCTTGTTTTAGAGGTTGTACACTCCAAACTCCGGGGGATATATATCCCGTTTGGTGGCAATGTCCCATAGTCTTTAGATTCTGGACCCAAATTTACAATCTAATTTATTCAATTCTAGGCTATGCCCTAAAAACCCTAGTGAGGCCCTACTAAATGTCCCTATAGAAAGGGTTACGTGATACTGCCCAAACTCTACTCTTTTATATTCCTAGTTGGTAAGCAGACAATAGCAAAAGCATGAAGGCAGGATACGCTGGACTCAGACTAGACTACTATATGATTAATGAAAGACTGACAGACCTGTCAAGTGGAATCCCGAAAAGTATGACAACTTATGAACAGATTTGGACACACTGCAAACGTACAACTCTCCGACCCTTCATACTTTATATGCCGCTCTACACTGATACCCTCCTCTCCCCATTAGTGTCTAGTCTCGTCTTATTACTAACTTTTTTTGGGGGGGGGGGGCAGTTTTATTTTAGATTTATAACACTATTCACAATATCCTTAAAATACGTCAACTTATTACAACTTATAACGGTGATCACAACTCCTGTATAGCTTGGATTGTTTAAAGTTAAAGTATTGTTTCATGTTGAAAATCTCAAGAAAAAAAAGCTAATGTTAAAAAAATAAAATTAAATAATAAAAATCGAAAATAAATTTTCTACTGAGGTTACATAGGGACCTGTTGCAGCATGACACTCCAATGTACACTGGGAAGTAAATGCCGTAGTGCAGACATGTACACAGCCGTCCATGCATTATGGGGATTCTGTGGATACAACTGTCAATCAACAGTTAACGCTGGAGTGTCATGCTGCAACAGGTCACCATATAACCCCAGCCTTTTACATTTCCTCGGTTACAGATCCACTCCTGCTTTGACAGTGGTGAAACCGCTAAATTCCCAGGGTAACACCAGAGGAGGGACACATTTTTATGGGCTTTAGTTTCGATTTCATTATATCTTTTACATCGCAGAACATGACGAGCATTTGATTTTTACATAATACATGCTCAAGGTAAAGTCCTGGAAACATGGCTACGGCCAATAAAATAAAGATGGAGCAGGTACTGGAGTTGACATTAATAATGCAATTTTTTAGTTATATAGTGGCAACATACTCTACAATGTTGTACAATGCATGTTACATGGTTGCAAATATAAACTTTAAAGCTAGATTCACACTCTGTAAAAACGACGACCGTCTTTCATAATGATGGCCATCATTGCACACAAGTTAACGGCCGTTGTTATAAAAGACGGCCGTCATTTTTACATAGTGGGAACCTAGCCTGACAGTAGTTAAAATAAACACCATGCAGGAGGAGAAGCAAACATGCGCAGTTATTTTACATATAAATGAACTTATATGTATAGCACTTTACATAGTCCATCTCGTCTCATATTTCCTTTCTTATTATATCAGGATACATATTTTTCTTATGATAGATTTCTAATTTACTCATTTATATCTCAACACACATATAAAATTGTAGCATGAAAATCCAGCTAAAGAATAATAAATGCTCAAGAATAATACGGCCATGGTTCTGCATTCGCTTTACACTCATAAGTCCAAACTCAAATGGCTGGTCTAATGATTTGAAGAATCAGCATTCGAAATCCCTATGATAGATCCCTACAATGCTGTCAATTCAAGTCATAAGTCCCTCAGCTGGCCTGAGAGTTGTGGGTGTAATACAGACAATAACAATGTGCCTGTATAATGCGTAGGTGCCTGTATTATGAAACTGGCCTAAAGCTGAATACGGCCACAGGAGTCACTCTTTATTGTGTGGTATAGAATAAATATAGCTGGTAAACATCTTATAGCTAGGGCCATGTTTTAAATATAATTTGTTATTATGTAAAAGATAGATAAAATATTATCCATTGACAGATCTCATACATTTCTATATATTCTAATGTATGTTTGTATTAGTTCATTAAAAAAAATCATATTTTATCGAAAAACTATAGAAAAGCATGTTTTTTGTAGCTTTCTTCCTGATATTTTTCGTTGTCATTTTTTTTCTACCGAAATAATTGTGGCCAAATATTATTTGTTTATTTTTACAGCATTTTTTCTGTGTGTTTATTTTTTCTGTTTTTTTTTTGCTATTTCGTGTGGCTTTTCCATAGGGCTTCAAAAACAGTAGAAAATGCATGTCACAAATTTATGAAAAAATGCATATAAAAAAAATAAATAAAACTTTTTTAAAAATTCCCAGAATAAGGAAGCGTAAAAGAAAAAAAAAAAAACTTTGGTGAGAACACACAATCAGGTTGCGTTAAAGTTGCATTGCGGTTCATAACTGCAGATCACGTCAGCTTCAAATTGTAAGTAAAGAAAGAATTTCACTGCAGTATCGGAAACTAAAATGTAACCTGGTCTTGTGTTTCCACCCTATTTTTATGCTTCCGTTGTCCACTAAATTTCAATCAGTTGCACAAAAAAATGAAATATACATCAAACCAGCAAGAAACACTAATGTGTTAATGCGCCAAACTACTAAAGGAAGTCTGCAACTTATAAGAAGCAATTACACATACAGGTCAGGGTGTTAGAGAAGGAATGACTTTGTACATAACTTTTATTCTACAGACAATAAACTGGAGAAATTCTCTTACCAGGTATAGATATTGTCTGTTCTTTCATAGGGGCGGAATGGACCAACCCATTGATCTGGAGATCTATACAGGAAAAAAATATACAGCACAATTCAAATACATACATAGATCAGCTTGTTTTAATTGTTTCTAATAATCCTGATACTTGAAGGTTACCCCTGCAGTAAAGCAGATTTTGATATAAAATAGTATACCATCATATTGAGGTGAATTTAGTGACACCTCAGTTGCCATACCTGACCTCACATGTATGTAAATAGATAAGGAATGCCTCAGATCTGACCTGGGTCTCTGATCTTTTGAGCCCCCAGAGCTTCTTTTCTAAGCCATTTGGAACAATTGCAGATTGAAGACTGATGTCACACACACACATAGCCCACTGACATTTGAGGTCCTGTACTAGTATCACACTGACATTAGGGGTCTTACACCAGTAGGGGACCTTCAGCAATGATACCATAGGGGTATCATTGGCTAACAGTAGGGACAGTAGGGATCCTGCCTAAATTGCTAACAGTAGAGATAATAGGGGGTCATGCACTAATGACCTAAAATATTGGGGGTCATGAAACAATGACCTAAAATATTGGGGGTCATGCATCAATGACAGACTGACCTGAGGGATCCCTTAGCAATGACCCCATAATATTAAAGCCCAGGCCCCATTGACAGCTGATGAGCAGAATCCCTATCACATGTCATCTGCTTTAAACAGAAGAAAAACACCAATTCTGACTACATCTGGAGGTAAATGCAGCCTCTAGAATGTAACAAAGAATAACCTGATCCCACTAATTGACAATATGCTTCCCTCTCTCTATAGACACCTGAGGTATCTGCCTGTGTAGCTGCCTGCACCTGTCTGTCTGCAAATCAGATGGGCGTAAAAGAGGTGCATCTGTATTGCCATGTGGCAGGCAGGGGACTCCTTCCAGCACATTAAGGTGATGAGAGCTCTGACTTCAGAGACAGCCTGTGTACACAGCAGGCTTCTTGTTACATCAGCAGCACAAACCCTCTGCACAATCTTACGGTTTCTTGGAATGTTGTTTATTTAAAGAGAAGAGTCCCTTTAAGAGAGTGGAGGCAGCCAGCAGCGACCTCAGGGCACTCACCTCTGCCTTAGGACAGCACCACCCTTAACCCTTACCTTGCCTGGCCACATCCTAGCTGGCTTACATCAAATAAATCAACTATTTCACTAGTAGATTCATGAGCATCTTAAAGTGCAAAACCCCCAAATCAATGCAGGAACCAAAAATTCCTGCATTGATATAATAATGTCCAGATAGGATAAGAGGGGGAGAAGCCTCTGCTGAGCAATGTCTGCCTCTTGTCTTTTGTCCTAGAGGTATGTCATATGTTCAGTGTCTTCCAAAGCTGGCATTCCCCCTCCCTCCTCCTGTGATGGATTCCCTGTCTGCACTACCATATACATTATATGGGCTAATAAATCTGTAGTGTCTATGTCTGAGGCTGGCCACAACAATTAGCACATATGGTCTAAGTAGATGATAGTTTAGTGAGCAATAAAGCAATTCTCCCTTTGCCACGACTGACAGTCCTTCTAACTAAACTCCAACCAGCACTTCATTGGAAAAGTCATTTTATCTCCATTGTCTCCAATTAGTCTTGCTGAACTACTACACCCAGCTGGTTACATTGCAGCTAATAGAAACTAGATGGCACTGAAAACATAAAAAAGGCAACTTTAGCTGAAAAGAATAAATAGAAAATAAACTCAATGTCATAATTAAAAGAAATAATAATAAAAAAAATGGGAAATAACTGCATATTGAACAAGCATAAAGAGTGAACTCCTGGGGTTTCCTGTGTGTATCAGACGTATAAAAGCTGCTCAGAAAGAATATATAAAACCGATAAGATTATTTCTACAATATACTGTGTGAACAGAGTCACAAGGAGTCAATAGATGCCAGACTTGGATTATTACTATTAGCATAAAGAGGGGCAAGATCGGTGCCCATGACCTGCCTATTATATTACCTGCCATTCACTCAAACGATTGGGGGGGAAAAAAACTAAAGACATAGAATAGATTGTGTTGGAAAGCTTAAGTTGTGGTTTGTCACCTTAGCAGCAAAGTAAACTTTTCCAGGAATTTTTACAGCTTCCCAGGACAAAACCTACAGCCCTCGTGTAGACTTTTACCATCAACTTGTGAACCTAGAAAAGAAGAAGAACATTAGTTATCCTCCTAGCTGGAGTGTTATAAAGGGAGCTAATAGAAGAAAATTCTAATATTATATTTATTTGATGTACTAATTATATTTATACGAGAAATGACTGATACATATGTGAATATATATATATATATATATATACTGGTCTTTTCACAATGTTGATGCATTGTCGGTGTGCAGAGAATAGGGCATCTTAGTGGGCTGCAGACTTTTTTTTCTTCTATTAAGAGCGATTAGATGGTGTCTATTCAGAGCTGCTGATCCAGAGAGAAAATGGGAGTACTTGAAAGGAGACTTCAAGTGACCTTCTCGTCTCTTTCACACCAACCTGAGCTTAGAATAGCCCAGGGATCTTACAATAGACCTCTCCATGTCACCCTCGCAGCGTCCAGCTGAAGGGTTAACACCACAACTTTCACACACCCTCAGTGGCTACAAGCTGGGGCAGATATAGGGGGGGGGGGGGGGGGCAGAGACCTGTTGGGACACTTCAAGCTGTTTAGGAGCTCACTGGTTCTGGTAAATTAGCCACACTTTCCTCCCCCCATAGAGAGAGAAGACCACTTCACACAAAGCTGGAGGTATATTTATTGTATGGAACCAGAGAGAGGAAAATCGCTGCACTTTGCTCTGCAACCATTTGGGATAATTGAGATATTACATTGGGATCAGATGCAAGTTCCAGCAAATCATCCTCAAACCTAAACTCAAGATTTGTGTAAAGAGGAAAAAAAAAGAGAATTTATTTATAATCTGAAAATAGTAGGAAAAATATTTGGGATAGAAGATAGATAGATAGATAGATAGATAGATAGATAGATAATAAAGAAATAGATAGATGGATAGATAGATAGATAGATAGATAGATAGATAGATAGATAGATAATAAAGAGATAGATAGATAGATAGATAGATAGATAATAAAGAAATAGATAGATGGATAGATAGATAGATAGATAGATAATAAAGAGATAGATAGATGGATAGATAGATAGATAGATAGATAGTAGATAGATAGATAGATAGATAGATAGATAGGAGATAGATAGATAATACAGAGAGAGAGAGATAGATAGATAGATAGATAGATAGATAGATAGATAGATAGTAGATAGATAGATAGATAGTAGATAGATAGATAGATAATACAGAGAGAGAGAGAGATAGATAGATAGATAGATAGATAGATAGATAGATAGTAGATAGATAGATAATACAGAGAGAGATAGATAGATAGATAGATAGATAGATAGATAGATAGATAGATAGATAATAGATAGATAATACAGAGAGAGATAGATAGATAGATAGATAGATAGATAGATAGATAGATAGATAGATAGATAGATAGATAGATCAGGTTTAGTATAGGTTTTGTCGTATTATGCCAGTATATATCCATACATATACAATAACACACGTATTACATTATTTATAATGATGTATTAGCACAGAGGGTCAATTTTTCTTTCATAGATAATAGTCGTATATTCATATTGTAACATATCCTTTTCCCATTGTCTTTATAAAGGTAACTTTCCATTGGTTGAGCACATTTCCATTTTATTTTACTATTTCCACTAGATATACTTAAAAAACACCGAAATGTAGAAAATGTTTAAGAATCCTTTGTCTCTGTTTTTTATGTTTAGATTTATTATTAAGATTAGAAGTATTGGTTACCACTTTATTTGGATGAGAATGTAACTTTAGTATTAGATTCTTTTTCTGCTCTGTGCTGAAGTAAACGTCAGGCTTTATTAGTTCTAGGATAATATGGCTAAAGCAAAGCTAGAGAGGGGAAAATGTCAAAGGTTGTAGTTTCTTATATATAAAATATATTAAGTATTATACTCAGTGTTGTATATTAATTTACTACTATTTAATTTAAAAGGGGAATATTTAGAATAATAATAATAAATTGGACAGGTTTTCTCAATGTAACAAAATAAAGTAAAATAAAAATAAAAAAGAAAAATCCCCTTACCTTGCTGTGTTTTTCGTATTAGTAATAATGCACTATGGAAGCATGTGTCTATATCAGTCCTGCAAAGAAGACAGATTTATAACCTAACATTGTGTGGATTAATAGATTAAGCATCATTTAAAAAAAAAAAATAAAAAGGTGTTCTTTCTCTCTTTCTTTTCACCCACAATAAAAACATAAAATATAACATTTATTTTATATTATTGAGGCAGTTATACAATTTCATCTATACTGAGTAAATGCAATAGAATATACAATATAAGTATATATTATATCACTAGTGTCAGCATTTGCTAGGTAATTCCATTATCACTACATTGAGCTGACTTGTATTATCATAGTATGAGGGATTCGTATAATAATTGATACAAGTCTCTCCATAGCAGGGTCCTCACTGGATGCAATATGATGGGAGTGCCTGGAAAAGTTTACAGTAGTGAAGCAGCACATGGAGGAGCTGGCATATACACTTCATAGGGACAATGAGGAGAAGAGGAGCTGGTCAGCATGAGGTCCCCTGTGTATCTACAAGTGACACTATCCCATATATACAGTCACTTGCATTGATCTTTAGGATATAGAGGCTTCTGAGTCCTCTACACCTATATTTCCACCAGTGTCCTGCTATCTATATGCAATGTGTCTGTGTGTAAGAGCAATAAGAGAAGAGACCATTCACAAATACACTTATAGGAAGTCATGTGACAGTGTTCTATAAACAAGCAGTACAAAGTAACTAATTTGCTGAAAATACAACAATGTGGCCACAATACAGTTACATAGTGGGGGCAGTGAGTACTTGCCATGTCCGCTCCCTGGGCTGCTGCACGGCTGGATGGGAGCTGAGTGCCCGGCACCGGCGCCCGCATCTCCTGGCCCCAGTAATGCTCGGGGGGCGCTCCTCCTGGCCACAATGATGCTCGGGCGCCGCACCTCCTGGCCACAATGATGCTCGGGAGCTGAGCCTTTTGTCCGCTATAATCTTATTCGTTTCACCTTTGCTGCAGCAGGAGCCGGCGCAGAGTTTACACCGCCGTGCATACTGACCGCTCGTCCCTCCGGCTGTGGCTCTAGTACAGGGGGGCGCCACTCACACTCTCTTCATTATTTCGGGCAAGAAATAGCCGGTAACTATTCGGTTGGAAATGATCCGAAACTGTCATTAATAGATTCAGCTGACCCCATCCCCTCCCCCTCCTGTCCCAGCCCGATGTGACTGGGGAGAGGGGGCTCTGTGGCTGCTGCTGCTCAGCAGAGCTGTGTGTGCAATGTGTGTGCAGGTAGCTGTGCACTGGCCGCAGGGTGCACACTCACACTCAGGGGAGGGAAGTTTGCGCAGGTGCTTGGCAGTGCAGCAAGGTGAGTGTGGATGCCAGTGATCCCCATGCGGAGAGCTGGCTGCTGCTTCTCCCAGGCAGGCACTGTATAGGACGGAGGCTGTGCTGTATAGGACGGAGGCTGTGCTGTATAGGACGGAGGATGTGCTGTATAGTACGGAGGATGTGCTCGCTTACTGTACGCTAGATGGCAGCCCGATCCAGCAATTGTGACAAGCAGCCAGGCCTGATCCTGGGACTCCTCCACAAAGCAGACAACAAAAAGAGAGCTGAGCATTGTTTCATTAAGAATTATTGTAACATTGCTGCTCAGGCTGCCTGACTACAGGACTGACAACTTTGCCACCTTCTCCTAACCTGCTAGATGTAGAATATAGCTATATATATATATATATATATTTAAAGGGGCAGTAAACATCACCTCTAATGGGCAAAGTCATCTATTGTTCCCTTAGAGTCTGGGGGTTATAGACCCCCCCCACCCCCACCCCCACCCCCAGTGATCTTCTGTGGGGATAAAGGTAAAAGAAATCAGCCAAATCTCGGTCACTATATGAGTGTGTACCCTCACTTTTATAAGCTGTGTGCGTTCTCCTTTAAGTTTGTGACTTTTGTCACCCAGAGAGAAGGGGAGGGGAGGAGAAGGAGGGGGGGGAGACATGATTCTAAATAGTGTCTTCATTTTTACATCTTCATTCTCTAACTTCTCCTAATTTCTTCTCTAACCCCCCAAGCCCCCCTACTCCCCACCCCCACCCCACCCCAAGTGGAGTATTTTTGTTCTGCTGAGCCCATAGACGACCCATACTAATCAGCTCTGAAAGTAAATAGCAGCGGGTAGAGGCGCTGTGAATGAACAGTGTGCTTGTCACTGCAGCCGCCTCCCCCTCCTCCCCCCCTCCCCTGCCTCCCCTCCTTGCAGCCCCAGCCATAGGTAACAAGGCAAAGAGGAGAGAGAAAGGAAGAAAGGCAGCAGCAGCAGCAGCCATCCGGCCAATGAGGAGCAGGGGGCGTGGCTAACCTTAGCCTCCCATCTCCTCTCCCCCCCGATTGGGGGCTCTGACCAGTCAGTCGCCTTTGATTATCAGTTGCCAGCAGCCCCTCGCTTGGCTCCTTGACATCAGCTCCATATAAGGCAGAGATCTCCATAGAAACGTGTCACTTTCAATAGTAGTGTCAAAGTTCACTATATACAGACATTCGCGCAGATCCCCCTTTCGGAAACATTGCTGTGCCGGTCCTCCCGTTATAAGGCATTCTCCATTTGTTGTGTGTCTCTCTCTGTGCCATTCTCTCTATCCCCCTCTCTTTCCCCCTCACTCTCTCCCTCTCTCTCTCTCTTTATTGCATATTCTATGAGCCTGTCTCTGTGTGTGTGAGTGTGTCAGTCAGTGAGTGAGTGTGTTTTTTTTTTTTTTTTTTTCCTTTTCTCTTTTTTTTTTTACCCCTTACCTCTTTCACTCCATTCCAGCAACAGAACCTTCAGCTCCTACCACTGGCTTCCTCATCGTCCTAGACATAGACTTTGATTTCATTATTTTATTTTATTTTTTATTATCTATTATTATATTTGATGATTTTCTTCTCCTGCATCAAGAGGACAACAGCTTCCACCATTGACTTTCCCAGACTTCAAAGAGAGAAGAAAAAAAAAAGATAAATAGAGAAAGCTGGTGAACGACGATGATGATGATGATTGTAAGCTATCTCCAAGAATAAGAAGAGGAAGCAGCAGAAGAAGAAGAAGAAGAAGAGGAGTAAGGTGCTCCTGTTTGTTGTTGGCTGCACACTTTTGGATTGTTACTTTGTTTTCCCCCCCACAATGTGGCACTTGCTCATCTAATGACAGAACGAGGATTATTTGTCCTCCTGACATCATAAAAGCAAAATAGACAGAGGAGAGAAAAAAAATCAAAGGAGAAAGGGGAAGTGTCTTGAACCTCTGGCTGAGGCTCCAAGGATCAGCTCTGAATGGCTGGCTGCGCGCTGCCCTGGATGTGGCCCCCTGGACACTTACAATCCCTCGTCGGCTTCTGAGTGTTTGTTTAAGATTTCTTCGCTCCGTTGTATCGGCGGCGGCTGCAGTGAGGGAGAAGCGGCTGCAGTGAGGGAGAAGCGGCTGCAGTGAGGGAGAAGCGGCCGCGGCAGTGAGGGAGAAGCGTGCTCCTGCCCCTGTCCTATGTCTGGGGAGATCGGGGCTGACAACCCTGCCGCCTCCCCAGCAGCCTGATCTGACGCTGCACCTTCCTCCTCCCGAGCCAGCGCGAGCCTGCAGCCCGGAGAGCAGTCATCCCAGGCGGCAGTGGAGACAAGACAGGGAGGGGGCCCGGCTGCACGGTGCCTGCATCCCCCGCCACCTCCGCCTCCACCACCGCCGGCAGCAGCGGCCACCACCGCTCTGCCCTTCTAGCGCCTCTTTCTACATAGGAGACATTTCTGCTCTGTGCAAAGAAGGGGGGAAATCCCTGCAAAGCAAATCCAAGGAAACGGCTCCCATCAGCGGCAACCACGGCAGAGACCGCCAGCTTCTTCTTCTCCTCCAAAATAAAATCCCCCCAGACCTCGCTCCCCAGCACTTTTTGGGCCCGAGATATGGCAATGGTAGTTAGCAGCTGGAGAGATCCGCAGGAAGACGTGGCCGGGGGGAACCCAGGAGGCCCTAACCCAGGGGCAACGCAGCCTGCCAGGGATCAGCAGCAGCAGCAGCAAGCCCCCCACACTCCGCAGACCCCCAGCCAGCCGGGCCCCCCTTCCACCCCGGGCGCGGCTGGAGACAAGGGCCAGCAGGGCTCAGGCCAGAGCCAGCAGCAGCACATCGAGTGTGTGGTGTGCGGGGACAAGTCCAGCGGCAAACACTATGGCCAGTTCACCTGCGAGGGCTGCAAAAGTTTCTTCAAGAGGAGCGTCCGCAGGAACTTAACCTACACATGTCGTGCCAATAGGAACTGTCCCATAGACCAGCACCACCGCAACCAGTGCCAGTACTGCCGGCTCAAGAAGTGCCTGAAAGTGGGCATGAGGAGGGAAGGTGAATATTTCTTCTGTGCCCATCATGTGTGTGCTGCTAGGTGTGTGTGTGCCTGCTGGGAGGGATAGGGCAAGAATACGCCAGCTCTCCCTATGTGTGTGAGTGTCTGTGTGTTTTGTCTATGGGAACATGCTGTGGGATGTTGGCTGATTCTCCTTATTACATGTGCTTATTCCATTCTTTTTATTTTTACTGTCATCATTAAACCAATACACACACATATAGTCAGGAGCAGTGCCCCCCCCCCCCTGGATCTATGTGGCCCCTCACAGTCCTTACGATGCCCCCTCGTCCTAAGCGAGATATGGCCTTGTCCTATATTGTTCTCCATCCTGGGAAAGTTTCCATAAGAATACACTGTTAGCATTTCCAGTGCTTTCCTTTTATTCCATTCTTCTTCTTATCTAAAAAAAAAAAGGAGAATAATTCGGGAGGGGGGTGGTGGGGGATACAACATAATTAATGAGCCATTTAGAGATGCGACAGAATATTAGATTGTCTCCATTTGGCGCTCCTCTCCCATTAAACTCCAGGCTTTTATCTGACCATAGCAATAATAATAATAATAATACTAGAATACTGACTGTCTACAATATGCAGCCAGATGGGGAGAATTGTCTTTAACTTAAATGTGATTAGAAATGTCCTGGCAAGTAAAGAAATACCCAGGTCTGAACTGAGTGAATTAAAAAAAAAAAAAAGTCTTGTTCCCAGAGAAAACATTTCATGTCATTGTAGGGGGATGGTCTGAGTTGTTTTCTACCTCACACTAAATTAATTATTAAAAATTAAAATTAAGATTTAAAAATTCAGGCCAAGCTTATGTGACCAGGCTGCCCTGGCTTGTAACTTTATTTCTATATAGCCATGTAGAATAAAGTGTATTCCAGGTGTTATTGTTTGCAGGACACTATCACCACACACAGACACACACACAGACACACACACACACACACACACACACACAGACACACACACACACTTTGGTCAGCTTTAGGAAGTTGCAGCATAAATAAGCTCAGCATCCATGCAGTTAATGAATAGTGTTTAGCATCTAAGCTGTGGGCATTCCCTCTCCAGCAGGCACACTCATGGCACACACAGCAAGCTTTCCTAC